>NC_056731.1:991340039-991355039 GCF_019279795.1 Protopterus annectens
GAGGTATGTATGCTGGTGTATGTATGTGTTTTGTTGTGTGTGATGTGTGTTTGATTGGAGTTTGTAGTTTCACGGTTTTGTGTGACATGTTTGTGTATGTCTGGCATTTAGGGGATTCGACTTCATAGCTTTGTGATACTGAATTTTGATAATTCAGTATTTCAATGCTATAAAGTGAATCTCTCTCTCTCTCTCTCTATATATATATATATATATATATATATATATAGAGAGAGAGAGAGAGAGAGAGATATTTAGTTATATATGTGCATAATAATATAAACACACACACACACACACACACACATGAACAATGTAATGCATGTGGGTGTGTGCCTGGAGAATAATGGTGTTATATCAGATATACAATCTAATAGCAGCTCTGCTGTTAATGCAGGACAGTTTCAAGATTTTCAAATAGTGGGGCTTGGCTAGGATGCTGACAGGATAACAACAGATTTTTCCTGCTATGCTATTTTATCTATTTCTGACAGAAAAATCATTCTTAAGCTATCTTAGCCTTATAGATGAAGATATATATAACTTAAAGTGTTTCTAAGATAGTGTCAAGAGATCATCCTGATATTTTGAGATTTTCCTGTCAAATGTCATCTGGAAATTTACCTATACTAAAAGCTCTGAAATGAGTCACTTAAAAACCAGCTCTCAAGATTCTACTTTTAAAAAAGAACTGCAGTCTGTTTTTGTTAACATTCAGGAACTGACAAAGATACAAAAAACATAAATGTAAAGCAGAAAAAACACAAAAACTGGAAACAGCTACACCACAAGTAAAAAAAATCCATTTATCCAATTTATCTATAAAAAATTCTGCATACATTTCAACAATCCAGCATCCCAATTAAAAAACAGTGAATTTAAAAATATATCTAACAATTATTTCTTCAGTAGCTTTATACTTTATTTACAAATCCTATTTTACAATGTTAAATTGCTATCAATATTAATCCCCCTAGGACAAAGTGTCCTATAATTAATAATTATTCTGTACTCTAATCTTTTAAGTTCATCCCTAAAGCTACTCCCATACTTCAAAAATATTCATGCCAACACCTAATGAACAGACTAGTCTCAAAACACCCATGTACAGACACCAAATAGTTATCTACAAGACTATTCACATTCTGCCTTCTAATAATTCCCAAATGTTCCATTTTCCATAATTCTAAATTTTACCTTTCTCTTTGTTTGCTCAATATACCATTCAGTATCTTTATAACTACATCTAATAATATACACAGCACCCCAGGAGTTGCAATTAAAACCTTCTCTGGCTTTAAAAAAGTCTACCATTAATCTTACAACCATTTAAGTTTTTCACCCTACCACATTCCAAGCAGTTCCCACATGTTCATGTCCCCACTCTGTAACCAATTCTACTAATCAAACCATCCACACTCAATAATTCCTTCAAGTTGTTATACCTTCCATAGGAATAGGTTATATGTTTGGGAAAAAGGTGTCCTAGAGTCACATCACCTGAAACCATATACCAAGATTCCTCAATTATTTTCTCTAAAATATTTAAAAATGGGAAAATATTTTGTCACATCCAGTCACTCTTTTATTACCTCTCATATTCACCTCATGTTTATTACAACACCTATTACCAATCCCCCTATACTGACTCTGAATTCCATTACGAGCTTCCACCAAAACAATTTCAGAATACCTACATGAGCTTAATCTGTTATGAACATCAATCAAAAAAAACTTCTTTAAGCCTAATATCAGAGGTATTCTGATAAATCATTGGAAATCAAGCCTTGTTTTTGGCTTGTAGTGGTGCTACTTCCAGTTTTTGTTTTTAAAACATTCAGGAACTGTCAGTAAAAATGGACAAACTGGACACAAACCTGGACAATTGAGAAATGGACCACATTCAGGAGGCTCTACAGCATCAGAAGGCTCAAATCACTGACATTGAGGAATCGATGAATGACACAGAGGGAAGACTAAATGAAAATGAACACGATATTGAATATTTATTACAACAAAACATCATTCTCTTTAATAATCTGGATGATATAGAAATCAGGTCACACAGAAATAATATAACGATCTTTGTTTTACTTGAAAAAATAGAATGAGATGACACGGTGAGCTTCTTGACATCCTGGCTTCCTAATCTTAGATTTACCTGAAGCTATATCATTTGTCATTGAGGGAGCACATAGATCTTTGGTCACTATGACTTCTTCAAAGAACAAAGCTTTTTCGAGATCTACAATAGTAAGTTTTTTTGTTCAAAAGACAAAGAAATTATTCTTATAACTGCTCTGCTTAATCAAAGTCAACCATTAAAACAGAAGATAGAATCATTCATTTTGATAATGATTATTCTACTTCTGTTATTTCCAAATGGGAATATTTTCTTCCATTGATATACTAAGGGTAGATGTGTGTATGTGTTTGGTTGTGTGCGTGTTTGTTATGTTTACTGTAGAGAAGTGTTGGGAGGTATGTGTTTTGTTGTGTTTTGTTTTGTTTTGTTGTGTTTTGTTGTGTGTGATGTGTGTTTAATGGGAGTTTGTAGATTTGCGGTTTTGTGTTTCGTGTTTGTATATGTTCGGCAATTAGGAGATTCGACTTTATAGTTTTGTGATACTGAATTTAGATTCACTTGTTGTTCCTGGGCAGACTAAAAATCTCATTTCCTGATAAAACTAAAATCTTTGAGGAACTGGATGCAGCTGTTTCCTTTTTGAAAATAAATACTATTTTTTGAACACTCTGAGGATATGATCTGGACTGATGCTTCTCTTAAGAGACAGGCAGAGAGACCCATGTGGAAGACAAATGAAAGAAAGAAGAAACTAAATGACAAATGACTCAAATAATATTCAAAGTCATTATATTAAAACATATATTTCATTTTTATTTTTTTTATTTTATCTATTTTGTTCACAGTTGAACCTGCTTTGCTCAGCTTCTTGAAGACAAGAGAGGGAGACTCTGTCATTAAAGTAAGATATATTACTTTCATTCTATATATATATATATATATATATATATATATATATATATATATATATTTTTTTTTTTTTTTTTTTTTCTATAAAAGGGTACTTCATTTATTGTTAGATACTACTTCACATATTTTTTTATATATTATTTATTTTTTGACCAATTAGCATAGAAATTAAGATGATGTTACTGTTGTTCGTATATATATATATATATATATATATATATATATATCTATATATATATATATATATATATATATATATATATATATATATATATATATATATATATATATATATATATATATATATATATATATATATATATATGAAAGGAAATTGGGGTAGGGTAAACTTTTTTTCTGAAGAAGTTCACGGAATAAATAGTGGATGAAAGTGCTAATACATCTTTCCTGAGTGGTCATTCAAATTGCATCTAGGACTGATTCTTTGTGTTTCATTCTTGGTTTTACAGTTGGTTCTAGTGTTTATTTTACTTTGTTCCAGTTCTTGGATGCTACCCATGGCCTTGGAAGTATCAAGTCAAGGCACTTTGCTTAATTTATCTACCCACCCGGTTCCCGAGAGTGGTACAAATGTTTCACTGACATCTAGTCATCAGGATGAATTAATTAACACTATCGTTAAGATAGTGAAAGAGAGTTTAGATCACCACACTTCCCTGCAGCAGCACAAAATGGTTGGTTCCAGACAGGAAAGGGGTCAGACATCACCTCATCACGTAAACAATGAGGCATTTGTTACTCACAACACTGAACACGTTAGTGCGAATAAATCGACCATTACAAGTGAAGTAAATGTTTGGAATTATGTCTGTAAGCGGAACGCCAATCCGTTCACTACTGTGGAAGTTACAAACCAAAAAGTTAATGTAAGTAACTCTTTGTATGAGAACATTTTTTTGGACAGTTTAAATTGTAAGAAAACCATTTACGAGATGGAAAGAATGTTTTTTAAACATGTCGCTCAATTTAGAGATTCAATATTTTGAAGAGTGCATCACTCGTAAGGTGGTGCTGCAGGGCTTGAGAACTGCCAAGTTTCCCAATTGTGTAATACCGGGAGATGAATTGAGCAAACTCCTTGTAGACTTGTATAAGAAACGGGTCTCAACATGATGCGCATATTAGTGGCACATTATGTGAAAGAAATCTCTAAAGTAAAAGAGAACATTAAGTCTCTGGATGAATGTATAAAAAACTACAGTTGTTTTAAGGATTTCTTAGTCCTATACAATGGTGTAGAGGCGAAGGCCGACAGACATAGGGCTACGATTGCATCTAGAAAACAATCCAAGCTTAAGAGACATGACGGCATACCAACTTAACCAGGCTTACATTGTTCAAGAAAAATCAACTGAGAACTTGAGAACTAATGTTGATGGTGCAGAAAGCAATAAAACTTTTGTACAGGCATTAGACATCAATACGAATAGTCAGGAAAAGTTCATTTTGTGTGACAATAACATTGACAATTACAACTCTACGTCGAACACAGAGAAGGTTAGTAAAATATGACAATAACACAGAGTACAGGTCCAAGTTCGGATAGATCAAACAATGACAATCGGGCTAGTTATGCCCAGGCAGTTTCATTTGAAACTTCCAACACAGGACATAACCAAGGCCCTTTTTTCTTGGGCAATTCACAGAACAAACAGTCTTTGAAGTGGTGCAATTCCACTCAGTACAAGGGGAAGGGAAATGGGAAAGGGAAAAACAAAAAGAAAAAGTGGTAAATAAAGACAGCATGCAAAATTATTGTATTGATTTTATTAACTTGTCTGACATTTCCTTTTCTTGTGATTTAGAAACTGTTTTAAAAAAAGGCTTTTCATTTATTCCTGCTTGTTAACATGAACATAGGAAGACTCCTAGTGGATTTTAGATTGTATTTACTGAAGTTAAATTTAAGTTACATCATGCAGGATGTGTTAAAACAAACTACTACTAACAGAATTATAGATGCAAGCCTAAGAAATCAAGTACCTTTAACCCTCCCCTTCAATCTACCCTTCAGGTCTTTCAAAGTATTTGTGAAGGAGAATTTAGAAAGATTAGACATTATGGTTACCAAGAAAAACTTACTAATGAAGAACAAAGTGCATTATATAATTTGAGTAAGAATTCTGATATTAGGACTATGAAAGCAGACAAAGGTGGTAAAATTGTGATTATGAACACCAAAGACTACGAAAGTTCTTTGAAAGAGTTGCTAGAACACACAAACACCTACAAAAATGTTAATTTAGGAGAAGTTACGCAAAGTTACCAAAAAGTGGATGTCGCACTTTTTGATATGTTCAACCAAGGTGAAATAGATCACGAAAGATGGCATCCTCTTTTGGTATCCCAAAAATACAGATGGATCAAAAAAATCCCCCATTTAGGGCTATAATTTCAGCAAAACAATCTAAAACAGAGAACATATCTATCTGGTTAAATTACATTCTCAACCCTGTTGTTCAAAAAATCAAAACACTATTTAAGAGACTCATGGCATCTATTAGAAATTCTTAGAGATTTTGATTTAATCCAAGGACAAATTTATTTTGGTGCATTAGATGTTAAGTCATTATACACCTCAACAGATCAAAAAAGAGGTGTTGAGTTCCTTAGAGAATATCTTACTGAGTACACTAACTTTAATAATGTAAAAGTCAACATAATTTGTAGTTTGATGGACTTGGTTTTGGATAACAATTTTTTTTAAATTTAACAAGTCTTTATAGAAACAAACTTCTGTAGTAGCCATGGGGGCAAGGGTAGCCCCTGCATTTGCAAATTTAGTCATGGCTAATTGGGAGTTGAAATTTTTGAATAGACATCCTTGTTACCAAAAAGTACAAATTTACTATAGAAACATTGACGATTTTTTTTTTTATGGACAGGTACATATGAGGAGTTTTTAGACATGGTAAATGATCTAAATTCTACTACTGACTTTCTAGAATTTAAAATCAGTGGTTTTGGTGAATCTATTGATTACTTAGATTTACACTTGAGTGTGGACAAAGATAAGGACAGGTTTACCAGTAGGGTTTATTGGAAACCAGTTTTTGCTAACCAGTATCTACACAAGGGCAGTCTACATCCACAGCACATGGAAAAAGGAATAGTTAAAGGGCAGATTATAAGGTTGAGTAGACTAACTTCTGATGATAACATATTTCAAAAGGAAGTTCTATTTTTAAGGACACTTTTTCTTTCTAGAGATTATACCACGGAATGGTTGAAGAAAATAGAAAGGGAAGTAATGCTCTTGAGAAGGGTGGTGGCTGCCCCCATATTGCTTTCTAGTGACATCATGGTAGGTCTAGTATTAGATAGTACATCAAATACTTTAGAAACTGGTCCTTGCAATTAGATGACTGCTTTTTCTATACCTATAGTGAATGAAATGTGGTACATCAGACAGACAATAGAGAATAATTGGAAAATAATATTAGGAAACAAAGAGTTAGTTGCGACAATTGGTACCAAACCTAGGTTTATTTACAAGAGAGTGATTAGCATTAAGTCCATGTTAGAATTAGGAAACAACAGGGTTACCAATAGTACAAGATCAGGTTGTACTAAGAAAGGCACATACGCTTGCAGGAATTGCAAGCAATGTAGGTTTATTAGCAACACTTCTTTTATAACTTTAAGTCATTTGAATCAAACTTTTTGGGCAAAAAGATTACTACAGTTGTAACAGTGAATATGTAGTTTATTTGGCTAATTGTGTATCATGTGATAATTACTACATTGGAAAGACAATAAGAACCTTGAAACGGAGGGTATACAAACATAATTTAGCCATAAAAAACAAAGATAAAATAAATTCACTGGCTAAACATGCTTTAATATGTCCTGATTTCAAAAGGTTTGAATTTTTTGTTTTGGAAAAATAGAGAAGACTTTGTTTGAAGGTAATCTAAACAATATACTAGAATGTAAAGAAAAACTGCGGCAGCTACTTTTGGGTGAAGATCATGCACCAGGACTTAACGAATCTATAAATTTAAAATGTTTTTTAGTAAATAGATAACACTGTTGTTTTGTAAACGGCAACTTGTTATATTATTTTCATTCATGATTTGTTTTAAAACAAGGTATTTTATTGATTCAAAGAACATATATATTTTTAATAGATTGAAAATCTTTTGACAACATTGTACATCAGTTATTGATTGTTAAGAAGTCATTTCCTGTTAGACTAATGAATTTTGATATAAAAGGAAGTTAGGGTAGGGTAAACTTTTTTTCTGAAGAAGTTCACGGAATAAATAGTGGATGAAAGCGCTAATACATCTTTCCTGAGTGGTCATTGGAATTGCATCTAGGACTGTTTTTTTGTGTTATATTCATGAGTTTGATTCATTTATTGTTTGAAATTTATCATGTGATGATTTGAAAATGGTATTTAAATGTAATTAGTTGTTATGGGTGCTTTTCTGATGAAGTTCATTTTATTAAATAAAACGAAAGCACTAAGAAGGTTGTGGTGTCTGTTTTCTCCTTCACTGGCAGTTTGTTATCTGGTTCGAGTTTGTCTGCTTTGGATTTATCCACTTTTTGTACTGCTTGAGTGATGTTGAGAGAAGACTTTTCACAAGATATTTTGCTCAACCTTTGCACCCATCCTGTTCCTGAATCACGTATGAATTTCAGTGAGCAGATATCTGGTATCACAGCTTTGGCTATACGTGATGCTTTTGCCAACTAATTCGGGAGCAGGAATGTTTCAGTTTTGAATCCAGGAAGCAAACGTGATGATGTCATGCCAGATGCTAGCGTTGGGAGCAATACTGGGTTGGCATCTTCAATGGAGTTGATGAATAACAACTTTTCCTTTGCAAACAGGACTATTGCATCAAATATGTCAAGTTCAAATGGTATTTTGCAGACCATTTTCCAAGAAACTGATGATCCTTTTCACAATGTGGTAAGCAGAGATTCTTTAAGTCAAGTAAGGGAACCTGCTGTTCCTTCCAGTCCAGACAATTATACTGTATGTAAGAACAATATTTTCTGACTGGAAAGATTATGTACTAAAATTGTTTTGTTACAACTGGAGGTATTTTACTTGGAAGAAAATCTAAGGTTGAAATGTGTTCCTTTTGGCCTTAGAGTTTTTAAATTCCCCAACTGTGTCATACAGGGTGACAATTTATATACATAATCAATACTATCACCAAAACTACCCATGGTAAATTTTAAAAATTCAGTAGTACAATTTAAATCCTGAACAAAAGATAAAAATGTGTCTTGGTCACCCTTCCATAAAAATATCAGCTCACCTTAATTATATGAAAGTGTTGGCGGAACATTACAAGGCTGAATTAGTAACAATAAGAGGGCAAATGGAATCCTTCGACAACAAAGTTATAGTCTCTGAAGCCTTTGGGTCTTTTTCTTCTCTGTATTTTGGTATTGCAGCTAAAACAGAGAGACATAGAGCTTCAGTTATTTTACGCAAATAAGGGAAACTTAAGAGAGACCTTGCAGATTATACCGCTAAGTCATCATATTTGGTAAAATTTCTAAAGAGTTTAAGGGTAATGTGGTCAACGATAAGGACAATTTGGTTCATTTAAACAATTCAGGAACATCTTCTGGTGACAATCCCCTAGTGACCTCTTCAGCAACTAGGTCTGGGAAAGTTACTAGTGGAGGTAGTCACAAAGACAGTGGCACTGCCTCTACCTTGTTTACCCAGGCTAATGGAGTTGCTAACAATGCTGGTCCTTTTTTGATGGACAGTACTCGCAACAAAAGGACTCCAAAGTGGTCGAGCAAAGTTCACATGAAAAGCAAAGGGAGTGGCATAGGTCACAAGGAGGATTAGACTTTCTAATCAATGTATATAATTTGACTGGTGAACCTTTGTCAGATGACATGGTTTCTGTGCTCAAGAAAGGTTTCTCTTTTATTCCATCAAATATAGTAAATTTACCAAGGCTGATTGTTGATTTAAAATTGTACTTGAGAAAGCTTAATTTAAAGTACATTTTTGATGGAGTTGCAGGGTCTGTTTCACATGACTCTGTTGTAAAGAAAAGTGTTTACAACCCTTTGTTAAATTCTACCTTATCAGTTTTTATTAACTTGTGTGAGCAAGAGTTTAGGAAGTTAAAAGTTGGTCACAATAACATATTGAATCTTCGTTCAGGTGAACTATTGGCTTTGGATAATTTGGCTGCTAGTAGAGATTGGCACATAATGAAAGCCAACAAAAGTGGTTCAGTTGTTGTGATGACGTCTGTTGATTATTGATCAGCAATAAATACTTTGCTGCAAGACACCAATTGTTATAAAAAAGTGACTGTGGATTTCATCACTACAACGTTTTCTTAGATTAGATACTTGTTTATTTGATTTGTTCAGCAAGGGTAACCTTGATTATTCTGTTTACAATTTTTTATTAGTAGAACATCCTAGACTGCCAACACTATTTGGCATTCCAAAGGCACATAAGAATAGGGACTGCCCTCCTTTTAGACCTATAGTGTCAGCCAGTTTCTTGAAAACAGAACCTATCTCCATTTGGCTGGACACATTCTTGAACCTCATAGCACAGAATTCCAAATATTAGCTCCAGGACTTGTGGCACCTTTTAGAATTGTTGAGTAATATTGGTGTTTCTGACTTTTTTTTGACTGTTTCTCTCTATACTTGTATAGACCAGGACACATGTATAGAGTATATGAGAGAATATTTAAGTCAATACACTGGTCTAGACAACAATCTTGTTAACAACATCTGCACATTGATGGAACCATTGTTAGAAAATAATTTTTTTCAGATTTGAGGGGGAATTGTTCCAACAGACATCGGATGTGCAATGGGGTCCTGGGTAGCACCGAGTTTTGTAAAATCGATGATGGCAATATGGGAGATGAAATTTCTTATCACACATCCTTTAGCCAAAAACATTTTATTTTACCGGCGTTACATAGACGAGCTGATATTTTTATGGAAGGGTGACCAAGACACATTTTTATCTTTTGTTCAGGATTTAAATTGTACTACTGAATTTTTAAAATTTACCATGGGTAGTTTTGGTGATAGTATTGATTTTTTGGATTTACACTTGACTCAGTCATAAAGATTTGAACTTTAAAAGTAATATTTTTAGAAAATCTACCTTTGTCAACCAGTACCTACACCATGACAGTTTACATCCCAGTTACATGAAGAGTGGGGTTGTTAAAGGTCAATTCAGCAGGTTAAGTCATTTGACAAGCAATGACAATACTTTTTCTGATGACATAAGTTATGTGTTTTTTTTCGCACAAAGGGGATATGAATTATCTTGGTTAGAAAACATTATAACTGAGGTCATTGGGTTAAGGGCACATAAAGCTTGTCCCATTTTGAAGTATACTAGAGGCAATGGTCATCATTGTACTGAAGTGTTGGTCAAAACTGGAAACCATTATTCTTTGTGTTTTCCCATTCCTATCACCAACGAAATGATGTTTATCAAGAATATTATTTTAGACAATTGGATGATGGTGTTAGATAACCCTGAATTATCCAAAATTTTAGGTGATAGACCTATTTTCACCTATAAGAAGGTTGTTAATATCAAAATGATTTTGAAAAGGGGTTCTAGACACACTAGGTCTATTTGTGATTCCAATTTTGGCACCTATCCATGTAGGAGATGTAATCAGTGCAAATAAATTATAGGGACATCTACATTAATTTTCAAGCACATGAATAAAGTAGTGGTAGCTAAAGGGCATTACACTTGTAACCCCAGGAATGTTGTGTGTTCAGCTTTCTGCAACTCCTGCGAACATTTTTATGTTAGGAAAAGTATTAGAGCTCTTAATAAATGTATATATGAACATCTTTTGGCTATCCAAAAAAAGGACATGTCTAATGTGTTAGCTAGACATTCTGTTCTGTGTCCTAGTTTCAAAAAGTTTTCATTTTTTTGTACTGGAAAGGGTTAACAATGATGCATCAAGTGGGGATTTTAAAACTCAGTTAAAATGCTGTGAAACTATATGGCAAACTTTGTTAAAGGCTGACCAGCTTCCTGGATTAAATGATATGATTAACATGAAATGTTTTTACAAGCACAAAGGCTTTAATTATGTTTTTGCATCTTATTATTTAATATTGTGATATATGTTTATGGGTTTCATTCATTTATTGGTTGAAATTTTTCATGTGATGATTTAAATATGGTATTTAAATGTAATTAGTTGTTATGGGTGTGCTTCTGATGAAGTTCGTTTTTATTCAATCGAATGAAAGTGCTAAGAAGGTTGTGGTGTCTGTTTCCTCCTTCACTGGCAGTTTATTTGGTTCAAGTTTGTGTGCTTTGGATTTATAAATTTCTAACACTATTTAATTCTCAGGTAATATTTATTCAAGAGATACATTTATTACAAGCTGATATAGATAGACTTAACACCAATGCATACTCTGTTTTAGTTAATTCTCATTATAATCAGAAAAAAGAAGGGTAGTTATTTTATGGAGAAATATTTTACTTATTCCTAAGACAAGTAGTTCTTATAACAATGATAAAGGTTCACTGTGCTCCATTACACTAGAAATTTACAGGAAAATATACACTTTCATTAATTTGTTCTGGGTACCTGGAATAGGTGTTATGATTGTGAGACAGCATTTGGATCAGATTGTTCGACTCTCAAAAGGTAGCATTGTTATGGCTGTATTCTAACAGAGAATGTCTTGAATGCACCAGAAAAAGGAAAATGAGAGCATCATCTAGGGAATTAATTAAATTCATAGATCGTATGCATCTAAAAGATATATATATATATATATATATATATATATATATATATATATATATATATATATATATAATTTCTCAGAACAGATTCTTTATTGTTCACTCACTATTCACACTGACATGATACTCAGGCCAGACTAGAGTCTACATTTCTAATGATATAATAAATAGACTAGACAAAGTTAAAGTGGTGTATTGTCCTTTATCTGACCATAATGCCATGACTTTTGAAATATTTTTAGCATGTAATAATAACTTACCTATAAAACATATTCCAGACAATATAACCAATTTAAAAGATTTCAGGGATTTTTTTTATAAAATAAACTCAGGTCTTTATAGAAGATAATCATACAAAGGGTATCTATGAAATATTTTTGTGGGATTCTCTAAAAGCATATTTATATGGTAAGATTATTAATTGGTTTGCACTATAAAAAAGAAACAATGGAATAAAGATTTATTAGACTTGCAAGAAAAAATGGACACATTAAAATTAGAAACTCAGAAAACAAACTCAAATCAGAGGAAAAATATAAATAAACAAAATGACAAAGACTTGGAAAGTCCAACTCATAAAACTATGATTACCCTAGAAAAGATTAAATTAGTTAATTTCTCTGTTAATCCTAAATCTATGCATATATTGACAATTAAAATTACTCAATAAATCTAATCACATAAAGGAAATATATTCCAGTAATAAAAAGAGTAAGGTTACTGTTTTTTAAGAAATTTTGACAGAATTTAAAATTCACTTTAATGATTTAAATAATAATAATTCAGTAATGGCCTCACAAGAAGAACATAAGAAACTCTTACAGAAAACCATTAAAAAAAACTAACAAGTAACCAGATAAAATGTATTGACAAACCTATTTATTATGTGAATGAAAGGCTCAGATTAATAAGTTAAAATCCAATAAAGCTCCTGGCAATGATGGCATTATTCCACAACTTCATAAACTAATGCATGGAGATGCCTTAGATATTTTACTTCAAGTTTTTAAGTTATCTAAAGATTTAGTAAATGCTCACCCTTCTTGGAAATATTCTCTCATTTCTCCAATTTTAAAGTTGACAAAGACCCTGTTAGGTGTTCTTCATGTAGACCAACTTATTTAATAAATATTGACTATAAAATGTTTATGGCTATTCATGCTAATAGGTTAAACACATTCTTCTTTCTTTGATCAATGATGATCAAACTGGTTTTATAATAAATAGAAATTCTTACAATAATATTAAAACAATATTAACAATAATATAGTATGAAAATAACTTAAATGAAAAGCTATCTTTGGTAAGTTTGGATAGAGATAATGCTTTTGATTCAGTAAACTGGAATGATTTATCTTTAGTTCTTAAAGAGTGTAGTTTTTCAAGCAATTTTATACAACTTATAAATCTTCTTTATAAAAAAAAATCTCTTGTTTATGTTAAAATAGGATCATACCATTCTGACTCAATTAAAAAGAAAAGAAAAAGAAGGGAACCTAAAAAGGATGTCCTCTTTCTCTTTATTAGTTATGGAATTATTTGCTAATTTAATACAAACAACCCCATATGTTAAAGGCATACAAGTAGGTAAGCATTTAGTATATAAATGCAGCTGTTTGCAGATAATATTTTGAATGAATGTAATAATTCACTTTCTGCTCTGTTTAGCTTAATGGAAACTTTTCAGGAAAAATCTGTTTTCTGATTTAATGAAAATAAAACAAAAATCTCACATATAAACTATAATCTAAGTGATAAAGGATAATGTTTTAATAAATATATTGTCCATGTCAGGATGTTACACTATTTAAGAATAACTATTACTGAAAATAGTAATAAAATGATAGAGACCAATTATGAAAATAATTTGACCTTCATAGAAATCTCATAAACAAATGGAATAATTTCCTTTTTACAATGGATGAAAGACTTTCCATAATTAAATGATAATCTTACCCAAAGTCTTACATAACATTCAGTCTTTATCTCTTCCTCCTGTATAAGAGTTGTATAAAAGAGTTTAATTCTTTAACTTTAAAGTTTTTGTGGTTTCCATACAAACCCAGAATAGCATTAAATCATCATACTAGAGGCTGGATGAATGGGGGTATCAGTTTACCAGACTTAGAGGTTTACTCTCCTTCTTCTATTATCAAAATGATTGTTCTTTGAAACAATAATTATTACTCTGCTAAATGGATAGAATTTCAAGAAAGTCTTAGCATAAAATTTTGTAGGCCCCAGACTCTCCAATTACTGCCTAATTTTAAATAGTCCTTTGTTTTAGCTTTTAAAAAACTACTTTATAAATAACATTAGACAAAAATTAATTTCTCTTATATTTCTATTTTAATAAATACCTTGTGAAATGTTGTTTATAGACACCCAATGTATAAAGAACGTTTTTATTCTTATTTTTCCAATAGCTTTCTCTCAAAGTATTATTTTCACTCTAAATTTATATGCAATTAATATTTTTAAAGAAAATAATTTAATGTATTCTTTCAATTAATGGATTAAGAAAAATTGTATACTGATCGATATATATTAATAAATATGATCTGGATAAAGTCATCTGGTTGCACTTGCAAAATTGTAGACAATTTGTAGAAAGTAGTCTTAATTTAATGCAACCAAGATCAAGGAATTTTATTCTCAAGTTAATTGATTTATTATTTTTTTTGTTACTTCAGAAAATTACTGAAAAGGATCTATTGTCTAAATTATACAAAGTAATCAAAAAGAGCTGGAAATTAATAAAGAAACCTATTGGAAGTATTGTAATGTTATAAATAATGTTTCTAATGATGAAGATAAAAAAAACATTATTTTATTTTCATCAAAACAAACTACAGGTTCACTTAAATTGAGATTATTTTCATGGAAATTTCTGCATATATCTTTTTACACCACAAATAATTGAATTAATGTCTAATACCAGAATATATGTTGAAAATGCACATTGGACCTTAAAGCAGATTGGCAACATATGTTTTTTAACTGTGGCACACTGAAAACATTTTGGGCTGAAATTAATGCATTCTTACAGTCCCTTTTTTCTGATAAATTTCCCTTAACTAAATCTTTGTCTTTAATACTCCAATTCATTCTGAGTGTTGTAAAAATTAAATATCCCCGTTTATGTTGAAGTCTTACTTTTGCAAGACAAATAGCAAGAAACTGGAAGACTGAATCTGCTCCCTCTTTCAATGAGTTTTCTGATATC
>NC_056731.1:991360039-991500039 GCF_019279795.1 Protopterus annectens
GAATAAAGTGAAAGTGATTTCAGATAATCCACATAGGACAGATGCTGAAGATCTTGAATTTTCCTTGTGAGGAACCTTTGTGGTCCCTCCAGTTGCTGCATGTGTTTGGGAACGTATATACCAAAAGGGGAGTTGTACTCAATTATTGGCCTGATGAGGGAAGAGTACAGAGAGGATATAACTTATTTTTTTTCTGAAAACAATGCCCTTACTTATGAGATTGGCCATGCAGAATGTCCTTATTACCACTGTAGAGACATGGTGGTCAAAGGTAAGGTTGCTGTCAACCTGTGTGCCCAGGTCTCTCACCACTGAGTGCATACTGAAGGTGTTGCTAATGATGTGACAACAGTAACATTGCCCTTATTGAAAGGGATTATAATACATTCTAAGGCATTGACTTTGGCACCAATCATTTGTTTGTGTAAGACTCTCTTGTAGGATGTTGACATAATTTGGAGATTCTATGACTGCTTCCAGTTTGCAGTCATCAGCAAACTTTGTCAGCCACAGACCTTTAGTTTTTACTTGTACTTCAGAAAAATAGATTCTATACAGTAGAGGTCCCAGGACTGATCCCTGTGGAACACCACTGGTTACAGGTCTGCTGCTGGAGGTGGATTCCCCTATTTTGACTATAAGGGTTCTATCAGTGAGCCAGTTAGCAACCCATCTAATGATATAAGCGTTGTTACCTAGCTGGGTGAGTTTGTCAATGATGCCTGAGTAGGGATAGTGTCAAATGCCTTGGCTAAGTCTAGGTAGGCTGTATTATAGATTTTCCCTTGCCCAGGGCCTTGGTGACTGTCTCTAAGAAGTCCACCAGGTTTAAATGGCATGATCTCCCCTTGACAAATTCAAACTGAGTAGGGTCAAGTGTTTGGAGATTATCTATATTTTTGTTGATAAGGTCCATGATGATTCTCTCCACGGCCTTGCAGATAAGGGTAGTCAGGCTAATAGGTCAAGAATTACCGGGGTCAGTAGGTGCACAACCTTTGTGCAGGGGAATAATGGTGGACATTTTCAATTCAGCTAGGATGAAGCCAGTTCTTAGACTATGATTGACAAGAGTAACCAGTGGTGTTGCTAATTCTTGTTGGAGCCCATGTAGGACGAAGCCTGGGATGTTATCAAGTCCCATAGATGCTTTGATTTTATCATTAGAGTGGGCATTTATGACCTGCTCTTTAGAGATACAAATTAGGGGATGGGTGGTAGGGATGTCATGGGGTATGTGTGGTGGAGCAGGGGAGTGAAGTTTTCACATAACCTGTTGGCCAACAGGTTTTCTACATCCACAGGCTCAGTATATGTGGTATAATTGACTACTAGCTTGGCATAAATATGGGCCTTTTGTTTTGGTTACATATGTAACTAAAGAATGCCTTATGGTTGTCTTTAGCTGAGGAAGCTAATTTGGATATGAGTTTGCTTTGGAGGACTTCACGAGAAGTCTTATTAGCTTGTTTAAGCTGACGAGGGAGTGTTTCCAATTTAGGACTCACTCCCTCTTACTCTTAGATAGCAGTTTCATCCTCTTATTGTTAATAGCAGTTTCCACCAGGCAGGCTTGCTCTTCCTTGAGAAGCTTACTTTGGTCCTATCATGTTTGGTTGAGTCAATGCAGTTATACAAGTGCTTGCATAAAGAGTTGCTGTAGAACTTGGCATAGCTGGCAGTTCCATCTAAGAGAGGAGGTACAGTGATGCTATTTATACCATCATGTAAGAGGTTATAATCTGCTTTGGAGAAGTTTTTTTCATTTAGTTGCTGCTGGGGGTGGGGGGGGGGGGCAGGTGTGATAGTTACTTCAAATGAGACTAATTTGTGCTCAGATCTCACCAGGGAAGACCTCACAATGGGGGGGTGCTACATTGATCTCCTATATTATTAAGCACCAGATCCAGGATGCTTGCACCTCTTGTTGGGTTGTCAACCAGCTGGTCCAGGGCATTGAAATTAATGAAGTTGAGGAAACATTGGGCAAGTGAGTTTCAGCATGAGTAATTTACCCAGTAAAGGGAAGAGTAGTTAAAGTCACCCAAAATCATGATGTTTGGCTCTATCTTGATAGATTCCAGTAGAATCAAATAGGCAGAGTGGGTTTCCTGATCCATGGAGGGGGTCCTGTAGCTGGCAATGACTTGAAAAGGTGTCCTACTAACAGTTAACTGCACCTGAAGTATCTCCATTGAATCTTACTGTTTAACCAATCTGGAGGTGTATATATTTTTACTGAATATTGATACACTGCCTCCTTTAGTTTTCATGCATTCAGTTTGTGGTTTGAATGGGTGGAAGGTGGTGTAACCAGGTATGGTTTGGGTGCTCTACACAGCCTTGAACCAGGACTCTGTGACTGCACAAATGTCTGTGCCTTCCAGGGTGAGGACTGCTTCCAGTGAGTGCAGTATTGCGTTAAGACTTCTAGCATTTAGTAGCATAACCCTGAGGTTGTTTTTAGATGGAATTTTTATATCGGGAATTTTGTCCTTGAAACGCTGCCTAAAAATGGCACTATGAGGGCGGCAAGAGCTTTAGCCTGTAGCCAAAGTCCCAGGGGTGACAGATGATGACCATCTCTGGCAAAGCATCTAGGTCTGTCAATCGCATCATCCCAGGCTGACAGATACTGGATCCCCTTAGAATGATGCCAGAATCTAAGCCAATTATTGAAGTCAATCATTTTCTGTTTTTATAGAGGCATCATCCAAGGTGAAGATAACATTCTGCTTAAAGCTAGGGACATACCTGCCTGAGACACATGGTCCAAGAGCTCAGTCATGTCTCTCTTCATATAGTGCAGAAAGGTACATCTCAATCAGAACTCCTAAAGCATATAAACCATATAAAGAGACATGTTAATGTGTTTTAATGGGGGTGCATGTCAACCTCTCTATTTTTGTGTATACTATCTCTGAGAGCACACATATGTAGAATTAAAAGTAACAGTTTTTCTTTTATTTATTGAAATTAAATTTGCATATATGCATATTTTAGTTGTGAAGGTGGGGTCTATCTAAACATACCTATCGGTTTGACTAATATGCTCATTGCTATACTGTCATTGGTTTGACCTATTAGTTGGGATTTGTGAATTACTCAAAATTAATTTAATATGTATTTCTGTGCTATGACTGAACATATTAGGTGTGACATTTGTTTGCAGTCTTCAAGCTTTATAAAGTATTTGTCTTTTCAAAAGAAGTATTGAGTATCTTATTACTGTGTGCAGCTACATTAGATATCCTAACACGAATGTTAGTGAGTCATCAAAATGCAGTGCTGTATATGTTGGAATGGTTACAGAGGCATTCATGATTTATGTCATGCAGAAATTGTAAAGCAACATGAAATGAGCTCTCTGCCATACAAGGCACAATAACTTTTTTGTGGAATGATGCAAGAAAACATGCTAGCAGTGTGTATGTATGTTTGCTCATTCACATATGTATTTATTTATTTATATATTAATTTATTTATTTATTCATTCATTCATTTATTATTTTCAAATCAGGTAAGGGAGCTAGTCACTTAAGCTTAAGACAAAAACAGGACATAAAATATATTTTCATAACAGCTTTGACCACGATAGTTGCAGTTACAGACAATGCTAAACATTAGTTGACAGTTTGAGAGTTTAGGGGTTTAAAAGATTAAAAAGAGTTTTCTGCAAGATAGCTGAACCAAATGAACTAGCATAAGTATTATATTATTGCAGAACAGCAATATGTAAAATAAAATTGTTGATAAAATTGTATGCTAAGTACAAAACAGAATGCAAGAGATGTGAAAATAAGACGCATGGGAATATCACAAAATTTCTACTAGTTTGCATAATGCAATGCATTCAAATATTATGGCTTACCTGAAAGAAGTGTCCTGTGTTGACTGAAAACTTAGAGGTGAAAATTTAGGGCATGAGTTTGTTCTGCATGTTATAGTTAGTGCTAATGGGAGATTTTACAACAACACTAAACTTGTGAATTTGTCTGCATGACAGCTGAAATGTCCCTCTGCATTCTAGTCATGATTAGAGATATTGCGCCTAGAAATAAAACTTACAGAATATAAAATGAGTTGGCTCATTTAATGTCATTAAGTATTTCATCCATATTTAATTAATTATGTATTTTATTTTACTTACCA
This sequence comes from Protopterus annectens, assembly GCF_019279795.1. Taxonomy (NCBI): domain Eukaryota; kingdom Metazoa; phylum Chordata; order Ceratodontiformes; family Protopteridae; genus Protopterus; species Protopterus annectens. The sequence goes on from NC_056731.1 coordinate 991,364,192, forward strand.
GGGTAGAGCACTAATCTCAATGCATCTCCTTCTGACTTAGCCTAAGGGCACTGTCTGGTTAAGTGACTTGCTCCGAGTCCCACATCAAGGCACTTGTAGACTAAAGGGATCAAGCCACATGCTAAAAGAAGCAGCGAGATAACAGTCATAGCCTTAATCTGCTGTACCAAATGCTAGACATCCCCAAGCTATTCAAATAATTACTGCAATGCTATGGGGTGTGGGCACACTTTTATATAAACTAGAATAAATGAAAACGGGGAGAATGCATTCTGGGAGATCTATTTATGGTGTACGACTGTAACTGTTGTACATTCTGCTGGGTCTAAATGTATGCTCAAACGTATTCAGTTTTACTGCTAGCTCCATGATAAATAGATGATAAATTCATATTAAGATAGATACAAAAGAATGACAGATAGAAAAAATGCGTTACTTATATATATATATATATATATATATATATATATATATATATATATATATGCTCAGGCTCTTGCTTTATATTTGCAAGTTCTTTGTTAAGTACGGTGATGTATTAAATTTGACGAGTTCAGAAATATTTAGATGGAGAGTTTGAAATATATAATTTTAAGCCATTAATTTCTATACAGAAATTTTCTGTATGTTTTGCTTCTAAAGAGAACAGATATAAGATATTTTATGACTGGGTGATTTTTTTCATGTCCAAATTAATTTTGTTCTCTGGAATGTTTAAATTATTTTAAATAAGTGTTTCTTCTTGCAATATTTTATTCAACTTAGGGATAGAAATTAAATATGATATTAAGAAATGCTACAGCACTGATTCTAATTTGAGGTTCACAGTTATGGTTGATAAGGTGGTAGAAATCTTAATATTACTTTCAGTGACTAGTTATATCTTAACATAATTTAACATGTTCTTGATAGATTAATTTCTATTCATTAGCATGGTTTGCTGTACAGAAAATGAGACTGTGTCAATGTCAATATATCTGCTCTGACTTTTAAGTAAGAAAATTAGTATACTGGTCTTACCCAAATGCATTCTGAGTATGTAGCTTCTATATTCCACATTCTGATGAAAAGAATCAGATGACGTCAGTGCTTGTATTCTGTTATCTGCTGTAACATGCTTATAACCCGCTAACAAGTTTAGGCTGCAAAACTGCACACCAACTGCATAAAATATTACCTAACCTTTATCTCTGGCAAAAAGTACAAAGAAAACAATGGCTTCTTTCTGATTAATTCTTTGGTTCATGAATTCATTGGTTTCCTGAATCATTCATTAGTTGGCTATACAGATGTACCTCATGTAATGGAACATCATGAATATTTGTCTAATTAAATGGCCTGCATAGTCACAGAGAATGCAAGTGAGACAAAGAAAAATTAAAAATAAGCCTAAAAGATGCAAATATTTAACAGTTCATACACATGATTTCGTTCATGCTAATTGGCCAGAATTCTTATGTCATAAATGCAAGTAACATTTTTTTTTTGTCCTTGTTTAATTATTACAAATAAAATGAACTTTTCTTTAATGGATACATGAGGCATTATACAGATTATGTTTCCAAGCTTTTTCTCCAAGTATCATATTATAGTATCATAGTACAATTCTAGGCTATTGGTCCATGGGGGGCATATTTAAGCCTAGCAATGCCTCCCAATAAAATCTGATAAGCTTTTGTTCCCAAGGAGTTTGTAGGGGGTATATATACTTGGGCATGTGTGACCTCAGTTCAATATTCCATACTCAGAAATTATGAATGTTTTAATATGTTTTTGAATGTCATTTTTGTATGGATTGTGTTTTATAGGTATTTTGGATTATTGTTTGTAATGCACTTTTTTCTACATGCGTTTATGAGCCAAAGAAAATACCAGAATGTGACCATACTTGACTGAACATGGTTGATCAAAATAAGCAGGGTTTTTAGTTAATCAGTTTGGTTCAGTGTGGTTATAGTTGCAGTTTATATTTTTGGTGTCACATTTGTATTTCCAGTTGCATAAGATACTGCTGCAGTCAAATTGTTTGTCATGGATGCAGATAATGCTATGAAAAGATCTGTTTTGCCAGATCTAGTTACCTAAAGTAACAGTGCAATCATCTTTCAGTGAAACGTACAAATACGCATCTGCATTTTCCAAAATAACTGCCATTGTCATAATCATTGTTATCATTATTGTTTTACATGCATACAAACATAGATACAAATATTTCAAGCACAGGCATTAATGCCCTTCTAGCTTGCCAAGATGTCAAAACACTTGTTTCCATAATAAGTATCCGGGCTGTTCTTAAAAATATCTAAACTAGCCCTTGCTTTAAGTGATTTGGTAGTCTGTTCGATGCATTAGCTATTCTGTCAGAGAACCAGTTAGTAGACTATTACTTTAACCTATTTTGTTTGAATTGAGACAAAATATTGCGTCGAATATCGCCACCTTTCTTGATTCAATGCTATTCTCTTAACCTTCTTCAACAGTCATACATGACTGTCACAGTTTTATCCTCACTTAATACGTCCCCCTCTTGGCTGGATGTCCTCTCCTCTTGCCTTCTTCCTGTATCTCCCAAACCTGCTTTACCAAATTGTCTTCTTCTTTCTAACATGTCTGAATGAGCCTCCGTAGTTTCTGTTCTGCATTCCCTTATCTTCTCTGCAATTGTGGCTGCTTTGACTGCTGTGATACTGTCATGTCTTAATTTTACACACAGCATGCATCAAACAACCCATATTAGTCAGTTCATCTCGAACATATCTAGCTACTCAACTTCTCCTTCTCCGCTGCCCAGGTTTTGTTCCAACACTGCTGCAACACAGTTTTATGTACTATACCTTTTAGCTTCTTTGGCATTCTTCTGTCACACACCATCCCTGATACTTTGTGCCAGTTGACTGCATCACCTCTATTTCTAGATTTGACCTCCTCAGTTATATATTATCTTCTCCTTGACATCCCTTATTGCATAGCTGCAGCAATTATTTTCCAGTCTATTATTTTCCTTTCTATCTCAGTTTTCAGCTTCTATTGATTTCTTCAATTTGTTGCTATGACAACTGTTTTGTCTGTACTGTTTCATCCCAAACATATGCAGTGTTGAATTCCAATCCCCCAGCAGTTTTTGACGTTCCTGTTCAGAGTTTGCTTATAGTGGTGTGTCTAAATACAGCAGCTTTGTAGATCTCTCCTACTTGGCCTGCTTACTGATGTAGTCCATTGCCATTATTAAAGGGTTTACTATCAGAGCTGAGACATAATGCATACCCACTAACACTATGAACCCTTCAGTGAGTCAAGACACTGTTTGTACTTGTGCTATTGGATCCTTATACATAGCCTGCAATAATTCTAGCAATATGTCTGGGAATGTGAACCATCACAGGAGTCCCAAATCAACTTTCTTTTGACCTTGCCCTATGTTTTCTCCAAGTCAAGGAATGTTCAGATGGACTTTGTGCTCATCTCTAGCTTCTTCGCCAATATCTGGCTCATTGCAAACATCGGGTTACTTGTGCTGTATTCTGATATGAATTCTAATTGCTGATCACTCATCATACTTTTTATTACTCTGCGTATTCATATATCAATCACCCTTTCTGATCAATTCATAGGTAATTACTAAACTTACAGTGAAGGGGACCCTTGCGCAGCCTAGCCAAAAATTCTAGTTTCACTCAAACACTGTTTGGTTAAGTGACTTTCACTCAAGCACTGTTTGGTTAAGTGACGTGCTCAATGTCACACCCTAGGCAGACAAGGGCTAAAGGGATCAGACCCTGTACCACAGTAATGACAGCCCATAGCCTTAAACCACTGCACCAATTGCCAGTGCAAGTGATGTGACTGCAGTTTTGATACCTCTGTTCTTCCCATAGTTGTGACAATCTCCTTTGTTCATCTACTCTGGCATGAGAAAGTTTATTATCTAGTTATCTGGGATTTGCTTTTCTGTCCATACAGTGATGAGTTCCATCAGGAGCCATGTTTCCCTTACTCACCAATATTCTGAATATTTCTGATAGTGTTTCATCTGAGCCCGCTGCATTCCCTGACTTCAGTTTCCTTATTGTTGCTCTTATGTCTTCAAATGTGGGCTCTTTTTCTTCTTTCCTTGTAGGTGATGTAAGGGGAGGTACAGCTTCTTTTTTTCCAGTTCAGAAGTTGCTTTAAGTACTCTTTCCATATGCCCTTAATGTCTTATGGACTGGTAAGCAGGTTGTTGTTGGCATCCATTATGCATGGAGTCTGAGGATTATCTTCTTTATCTTTCTGCCCTTGCAATGTAGCTTGATAGAGTTTCTTTGTGCTATCTACTGAGTCCCTTTCCAGATGCTTGTATAGTTTCTCTAATGCCTTATTCTTTGCCGTTGTGACTTCTCTCTTAGCCTGTTTGGTAGCCACCAGTATTTCATCATAGCTTGGTCTGTCTTTTGTATGTCCCACTTTTTGCATTACTCTTTCAGTCTTCTGATAACTCCCTGGACCCTGCATTCTGCCACCAGCTTTCCTTTCATATCTTATTTCCATACTTGGTCGAGACATATATATGTTCTATAGTCCTCACACATACTCTGACTCTACCTTTTTCCTATTCTTTCTGAGAAGTTGGAGTTTTGGATATTTGCTTGATCCCCTGCATTTTTCCCCAGTTGACTTCAGCCTAGTCTCTGCTGACCTAAGAGGCATCTCAAACTTTTGCTGTAGCTGAGTGTAGCCACCAGTGATTTTTGCTAGAGGCCAAAAGTTTCATTATGGATGATTCTGCAATCTCTAATTCTTCCCCATGCCCTTTTCCTACTAGTAGGACATTAACCTGAGTCGCATGGTGACCACTCTTTTATGTCATCTTCTTACTCTCTCTTTGTGAACCCTGTCTTGACAACCATTAAGCCATTTCCCAGAAAGAAGTCTAGAATGACCTCTCCTTTTTTCATCTCTATTGTCTCCATGTTGACCCAGACAGTCCACATATCCTGTTTTGTCTGTCCCGAAATAAGCATTCAGGTCCCCTATTATCAATACCAACTCCCAAAATAAATAAGTTTATGTCTATATCTGCAAAAAGGGGTTACTATTCTCAAAAGTTTCTATATGTGGTAGCAGACAGTTTTACAATTCTAGGGTATTTTATGCTTATAATTTTAAGTGTTACATCTTTGTGATTTAGCTACGGGTCATATATTGCAAATTTTGTATTTTTTTGACTGCTACCCCTCGTGGAAGACAGTGTACATTAGTTTAATAAAAGCATTCCATAACAAAGTGTGTTCTTACAGTCTTGTGCTCATACAGACATTTACCAACAGCAGAAAACAATGTATGGAGCATATTCTAAGATTCTAAAAGGTTGCTTAAACATCTTATATGGATGGATTTCATCTTTTTGTATGACTAAAGCTGCTGAAATATTTGGTCTAATACTACTGGTATGACAATTGTAGCTTGAACTGATGTTTCAGTTGTACTCATTCAAAAAATATTCTGTGTGCAAAAATTAAAGGTATAGCCATCTACATGTTCTTGTTTGTATATAAAGGTGACAGATAATTAAAAAGAGAAAATCTTTGAAAATACAGCACTAAGATGTCAGAAAATTATGTTAATGACATTTATAAGCATTTTCTCCCTCCTGGACAACAGCACTCCTCTTCCAGAAGCAGCAATATAAATATTCAGAATGCTTTATGCTTACACAGGCAATGACACATGACATAAATGTACCTAACCTGTGTTTTATAAGGATTAATGCTAATTAAGTGCTTTTAAAATGATAAAAAGTATTCCAATACCACTTCTTTAGTTGGAGGTTGTTGTTATTATTTGCATAATTAAATTGTGCAGCAAATTATAGCTTCATGTTTTTTATTCTAAAAAGGAAATCCACTGAGGATTTTCAAGTGGCACTTCCATATGCACTGCACTTATTAATGAGGGCACATATGATGGAGAAGATGGGTTACTGCATTTATCTGTACATAATTATCGTTCTGAGGATTCTGTATTAGTTGTTTATGTTTTTTTTAATTTGCCTTAAGTAAAACATGAGTGTTTCTGCCTTCATTGTATTACAAAACAGTCATTTTTTTCGGGCTTATATCATACAGGATAGAAATGAATATCGATTTGCTGTTCAAATAGCTACGTCAGAAATGTAATTTAGCAATGGTAGAATGGCGGCTTTTAAAAGCAATAGAGGAAAAATGAGTATTGTGTATATTTGCATGACAAAAAGTGGGATAATATATCCATTTTAATAAAGAGGACTGTTTTTGTTTGTATAAACATCTTGCTAATGATGGTAATGAATGTAAGTTGTAGAGCAGAACCAAGTAAATTTGTTCAGTATATATATATATATATATATATATATATATATATATATATATATATATATATATATATACATGTGTGTGTGTGTGTGTGTGTGTGTGTGTGTGTGTGTGTGTGCGTGTGTGTTATCTAGAGGTTCTTTTTCTTCTTTATAAAAAGATATCCTGCTGAGGTGCTCCATATTCTTAATCACCTAATTTGAACAAATGCTTGTTATCATCATCACTCCCTCTTTTACAGTGGGTTGTAACTTTCCCTTCATCTTATTGAGTTACAAATTCGCAAAGTGTGGAATACATCAGAACATCCAGTCTAACCTTTAATTTTTTGCAGAGGTTAACCTTCACTGGATTCCTTCCATTTAGGAGACTTAGTCCTCTCACCCAAAGATTACAATTGCAGACTCCATTGCTGTACAATGAGCACTGAAAAGACAGTCTTAAAGAAAAAAAAAGGAAATTACTGTCAGGACATGCCCAGGAACCATACTGAGAGTGGTTTATAATGAAGTGAATTGATAAGGGACTTCAACATCGGGGAGCTACATTTTTCAAAATTTAACTTAATTGTCTTTACCGTCAGTGAGCAGTTAGGGAGCCTTTGTATTGAATGTTTGCAGAATTTTGGAATCAAAACTGAAGCTCACTTTTTATGCCTACATCAAAGAATGCAGAAAGCATTTTATTCACTATGGAAGCTGGAAGCTAAGTTAATTTTGAAATATTAGAAGCTGCCTCCATATAGATGCAACCAGGATCATACATGGAAATATCTGATTTGAAATATATAATTAATGCAATATTTCTATACTGTGCAAATTCTGTCTTACATATGCATAATGGGCAAATTATAAGTTTTCTCATGTTTCCTTTTAAATATCAGTAAACATTTGACATGGTGTTTTAATTTTTCTATACTGTTTACTGTTTAAATGATGGCAGAAGTTCAGTTTAAGATCACATGTATAAACCCCACCCTCCATGCTGGAACTAGCAATCCATTAGTTGCTGCTTCTTCTTAGCCCTTCCCATCTAGATCCTTTAGTCCGAAGCCACCAATCATAAGAAGGATAGCTTGTCTGTAAGCAGTATTGCATCGCTTGATGCCGCAAAGCTAGAGGTGATGAATTGGCTTTTTGTTTGTACTGAGAGAAATTATTTGGTAGTTAGTAGAAGTTTTTTTTTTAACCCACATACAAATTGGTTACAACAATCTCGAATATAAGATGTCTACTGGGTAATAATGTTGAGTTTTTAATGCTAGAGAAATGACATATTAAAATAATTGCCTTTTAATAACAAAATTATGAAGGAAACCAAAGTTCACTTTTATCATATTACTTTTAATAATGAAAGAATCAGGAAAGATGGGCAAAAGCAGTGTGCGTAAGACTAATTTCACTGCTAGATATGTTGAGAAAGCTGACTTATCATTACCAAAATGTTCTCATTATCTGTCTGAGCAAGATTCATTCTCCCACTGGAATTATTTTATTCTGTTCCTTAGCTAGAATCATTTGATTCCAGTAAGACATATTCTAACTACTAAAATAACAAGACTGCAGCAGTGCCTTGTGAAGCAGAAAGAATCTTAATATGAAAATAGGATCTTTATGAATGATAAAGAAATCTATTTTCTGTCACAGCCTAAAAGAATATGCATTTGTTTTTCGCCCATTTTCCCCTCTGGCGGTAGGCAGGGGTTCTGTCTTTCTACCATTATAGTAGCCCTCATACTTCAAGTATTATCTGTTTGTTAGAAACCCCATTAGTTCCAGTTCCTCAAATATACTAACCAGTCAATGTCAGTTACTAGACATGCTATTGTCTTGTAAGAGTTGGTAAATAATTGACAAATTTGTAAGTTTTAAATATGTTTTTGTTTGATTAGTTCTGTTTTATAAATTGCAATAAGAACATATATTTTTTTTAAAGATATGGAGCCAGATTCATTAATGGCTACACTTAGTGCTGCTATCATGTGTGATTGCAAGCTAACCAGTATTCATGAAGTACCCCGCAGTTCAAGCCCACCCTCAAAACAAGGGTAAGCACACAATGTGCTAATGAAGACATAAGTAACCAAATTACATGAAATTAAGCAATCCAACATGGCAGTTATTCAGGAATGCAAAAAATTAATGTATAATTGCAGTGTTCCTTTTTGCCTTGAATTTCAATATTTTGGGGAATACAGTCACAGAGACACTTTGAAAAAGAAATATTAGGGGTTGCTGCTGCTGCTATCATTAACCTGTGTTTGCAACAGGTTCTAATACAAAGTGCTGCTGAGCTGCTAGTCTTAGGCCTAGAGGAAAAGGAGTGTTTATACCATGTTTGACTTATCATGGACAGAATGATACAGAAAGTCTAGAATGACATGGAGTGGACAGGGATACCCTAGAGGAAACATGTAATCTCTGCCTCCCTCACCTGATGCCCCAGGGAAATTGTGGAGAACCAAGCCCAGTGAAAAGCAATGCATGTGTAGCAATATGTATGCAGGCTACAGGTACTTTTCAGAGACAAACAGAAGATATATTAGGGGTGTCACAGTTCTTAGTTTCTAGAATACTGCATCATTTCTAAATGCAATGCTACAACATGCAAGGGATCATATTTGGTTTCCATGTACTCCAGAGGAGAGAAAAACAACGATGCAACAATTCTATGCCATAGCACACTTCCCAAAGGTTCTAGGGTCCATACATTGCACACACCTAGAAATAAAGTCTCACCTGGTGACCTGGGAAGGAGGTACATCTATAGGAAAGGATACCTCTCTATGAACTGTTAGTTGATTTGTAATACCATATTAATTGTTATAATGTACAATATGTATGCAGGTAATGCTAGCAGTTTTCACAACTCACACATAAGACACATCTGTGACCTGTACCTAAGGTTTGCTAGTGGTGACTTTCCACAAGGGCATCTAGTGGGTGTTGCAAGTTATGTACTGGACCCTTCGCTCATGACATGCATGTGAAACCCACCCAACCACACCATGCAAGGATACAATGATGCCCATGCTCACACAAAGGATATTATAAAATGAGTAGTTGGTTTGCTAAGATTTCATTGTCTAGACATATCAGGTGGAGCCTTGCATTACATCTCAGTCACTTCAGCCAAAATACTCACAGTTTGTGCCATGTTGTACAGTATAGTTTTCAGGAAACATCTACAACAAGTACAATAAGTCCCAGGACTAGAGTTTCCAGTAACCATTTGAAATGTCAGGACTCGCTACAGCGAGTTTTGAAATATGAAGACTGAATGGGAGAAAGATTGGACTTACGTACATTAAGTCCGAGATGCCATTTCTTGGAATAGTCCCTTGTATAGACATCTTGGATATGGTATATATATATATATATATATATATATATATATATATATATATATATTTATATATATAAAACGTATGGATTGATCCCCCCACTCCCCCTACGAAAAGAAGTTTAAGGAAAGGAATTATCATTGAGATTCGCTGTTCTCCTGCGCTTTTGGTCATTGTTTTTTTTTTTTTTTGGCATATCAGCACTCACAATTTTGCATGCTGACGTTTCAAAAGGGAGCCATGTTTTCAGAATAATAAGCATGGCAAGCATTCCCAAAACTTACAGATGATGAGTCTAAGGAAGAACAACCTAAGGCAGGTGACCCACGCAGACATAGACATGCAAAATATGCCATGGCTTTGACCAAGAGGCAAGGGCTGGCACACGCAATTTCTATCTTAGTGAAAATCCAAGATTCTTAGCACATAAAAAGAGTAACGTTGATGCCTCTAAAAGTCCATAACCTTTACAGAACTATGTAAAGGTTGTGTTGTGACAGCAACAGACAGAGTTAACTGCAAAGGACACATGTTGTAGCTTCAGTATTAACCAAGTTAAACACTGAACCTGCCAAAAATAATTTTATATGTGTGTGTGTGTGTGTGTGTGTGTGTGTGTGTGTGTGTGTGTGTGTGTGTATGACTACTGTTGTATGCCAGTGTTTATATCACTTAGATGAAACATGGTTCAATTATACAGTAATGTCATAAATAACTCATGAGTGATTTATTCAATATAGATAGATAGACAGACAGATATAGATATAGATATATAGTTATTCCAAGAACTGTACATCATGCATTATACTTGACCAATAAATTTAGAATGACAGTGAACAGGCAATGTTAGCAGTTTATCTTTACAATGCCAAATCACAGTGGTGTGATTGGTCATATGAGAGAGTCGTAACCACGAAAATCAAAACAGCGACAGTTTTACATGTTCGAAAATCAGCAAGTAGAAAAGCAGATTTGCTGATTTTCGAACATAAATGTCGAAAAATGAATGTAATGAAGTATAAAGCAGGGGGGCAAGCCCCCTTGCACCTCCCATGTGAGTGGCTGTACCCCCACACCCCTCCAACTTTAATATTCTAACTCTGAGATGTCACTACAGTAGGGAAAGGGACCATTTTCCAATCCCCACTATAGTGCAACCTGCCCCAAAATGGCGAATCTACAATGAGCGAATGTCAATGTGCATTCGCTCATTGCACATTCAAACCTTTTTCCATTCGTCATTTGCAAACTTTTCAAACTGCCTTTCAGACAACTGCTGTTCGCCCTTGTGCAATAGGCACACATGAAAGTAAACCAATGTTAGCAATACTTGCACAAGTTTAGGGATACTGCCTTAATAAGAAAAACACAGCAAATACATTGAGTTTAAAGGAGGACATGGCCAATAAAACACAGTTATGTAGGAAGAAGAAATATAAACTTTCTGCAGTACATTCCATTAAAGCAATAATATGTTGTAACAAACACTAACTATTCACTCGGTGAATCACACATAGAAAACAGTAAGTCTCCAAGAAATGTGCAAAGGGCAGGGCACAGTTATCTTCATTTGCACAAGGCAGGGATGAGGTTACAGGAGGGCAATTATGAAACCAAATAAGTTAATGTATGTGAGTGAGTAAAATATTTTTCAGCAAGTACACCATTTTCAGGGCCAGTCACAACAGATTTATATTAGTCAACAGTAATGCTGATAACGTGTGTGTGTGTGTGTGTGTGTGTGTGTGTGTGTGTGTGTGTGTGTGTGTGTGTGTGTGTGTGTGTGTGTCTATGCATTAATGTGTGAGGTGTTATGGCCAAGATAATTTTTAATGTGTGAGGGATTGCATGAAAACAATCAATGCATTTTTTTCTAACACTATGTACTGGCATGTCAGACATGTGTGAGTCATGCATGATAGAGTAATCAGTTCAGCTTTATGACCCCCAACCATGAGAATCATCTCACACACTAACTGCATTGTTAGCTCCAGGGCCTTGGCTAGAAGTTGGGATGTGCTTGAATGGAAAAGATGTCTGCTGGATGAACTCTCAACAAAACTACATCCACAGCTAGAGAAATGTGGCCTACCATGTCTAGCTGTGAATACCTCAATCACTGGCAGAGCAGTGGAAGTAGTGCTCCTACCAGAAAGGCATATGGCACTGCCACTATAGCTAATATCTGACAATGTAGTAGCTCTCCAGCCATGTGGATGCTAACCCACCCCCGGCAGACATTCCATTATAGATATTGCCTGATCTGGTGTACCATTCTCCTGTCTATTGAGTCATCCATGTGGTTCAGGCAGTCTCACACATCAGGATGCACAACATAAAGTACTATCTCTTTCAACACCCCCGTGTTGTATCTCACCCTCACAATGGCAAGTGGGAGACACAACCATCTGTCAAAGTGGAGTAACCCCACTACACTGATCAACAATGTCACCCTCAACCTGTCCTATTTCTAATGGATCCATGTCTATGGAATACATAGGCATCCTGACTACATCCAAACATTGGGAACAGGATGTGGAAGCAACAGCCATAGTTTCAAACTGACACTCTGGATCACAAGACTTTAAGTCCTCATCACCACCATCAACATCAGAGGCTACTGGTACACTGGCATCAGGAGTTCCACAGTGCTGGTCACATTCTCACATATGATAAGAATTACAGATAATAACTACAGAAATAGAATAATAATTTATCAAACTTATGCTATGTAAAAAGTTAAAGTTAAGCAATACTAGATATGATTGAAATTAGAAATGGACTTTATACATCAACTGTATGCACAATAATAGGAAAAGCAAAAGGTATGTGCTTACCATTTACAGGGGATCATGGAAAATCAGTACCAGGTATGCCTAGACAGAAGAACTGGAGTTGAAAGAGGGATTCTAAGCACTGCAGTGAAAATGACAGAACAAATGGCAACAGAATATACTTTACATCTGCACATTAAGAAACATCTTCAGAACAATCAACTCTCCACTTTCTTTATCTCCTCTGTCCTATTACATTATTACAATTCTACCTATCTATCTATCTGTCTGTCTGTCTGTCTATCTATCTATCTATCTATCTATCTATCTATCTATCTATCTACCTACCTACCTACCTATCTATCTGTCTATATCTATTTCTATATCTAACTATCTGTCTATCTATCTGTCTATCTATATATGTACCTGTCAGCTATCTGTCTCTGTGACACAAGGTGTAGTTGCAGTGAGTTTAGAAAAAAAGAACAGGTAATGTGACATACAATTCCATTTTACTGATACATTTACTGAGGGGGTCAGAATGACATTTGTCACAAGCATTTGATTAGGAATGTACCACTAAATAGAAGTGAGTATCATAAATATGAATCTTGCAACATATATATCATTAAGTCTTGCTATATAAGTCCACTATCATGTCTATAAAGCATCTTAAACTTTACAATGATGATAGTTAACTTAAAATGTACTTGCATAGCTATGTTGTGCACAGTTAATTTCTTATAATTACTATGTCATATGATATATCATAACTAGCTGTTTAGGACTATATATCTTGTGAAGTATGTATGAAAATATCCCAGCATGTATTTCTCTGGTCAAGCAACTCCATCCATTTAAAATGTATTTTTAACCAATATTGCCTTTTACATAAAAATGAAGTAACATTACTACTTAAAGTTATACACATACAGACATCTCTAAAGTATATACCCATTAATTTTTAATTAGTATATTTCAAATTAACACTTAAAAAGGAAATTCTCTCATGGCACTGACAGCTAATAAGCAAAGGTTAATCCTTCTTTTTCTCATGGGTTTGATTCCAATTTGGTATTACTCCAGCTTACTAGGGTGTAAATCCCAACAGCCAAATATATCATAATTCCTACCATTTTACCTTTAACCAGAAATGATTATAACAAACTCCACAAAGCATTTTAGTGTTTAACATTTGAACTTTTTAAGTAAGGAGAGCATCACTCATAGCAAAATCTCACTGCCATATTTCACACCTTCAATATGTTTGGAGGTAATCATTGCCAATGTGTCTTTCAAACAATTTTTTCTTTCAATTGCACAAATACTGCTGACAAGGTTGAGTGTCCTTGTGCAAAGGCTGTTACATGCAAGATGTCTATTGGGTACCAATTCAGACACATATCTCTAGGTGTACTATGGTCATTAACATTATAGTGAAATGAATAAGTGCAAGAAGGTCATTCTGAGCTGATAAGAGGATTAATTTAATATTGCCAACACCCTTCAATTGTGTAAGCATAGTGACCCATCATCAGTCAATGATATATCATGGATTTGCCAGCCAGTAAATTTATTTGTTATGATTCATAGCTTGCTTTTTTTCTCTTCTGTAGAGTTGAGGAAGATATCACCCTAGACAATGTGGTGCATCAAAAGAGACTGGCTTGACTCACAGATGCACGTAGTCAGTATGCATTAGGTACAAATGCAAGCCATATGATACTTTTTAGGTAATCAGCTCATATCAGAATGAGCAGGCATACATAAGCTTTATATCAAGCATACATGCCTGCTCCAATAGCTCTTCTTGACTGCATTAAGCAATGCATACATCAGCTTAGCTCTGTGTTCAATTCCTAGAAATAGAAATCAGCATTTATTAAGAGTAGTATTTCTAAAACCTTTACTTCAGTAATAAATCCCATTAACAATTACATTTTGATAACTAGAACTCTTAATTTGTCAAACATATATACAATATATTTCTTTACTTTTCTAACATCCTCTGTGTGTAAATATGTTTTTTCTCCTAGCTTCCACACCATCATATTGATACTGTACAAAACAATTTGTGTTATCATCTTTTGTTGATAAATTATTTTTGAGATGTAACTTCTTTTTTTGAACGACTTGTAATTTGTAATTGGAGCTTTCCTCCTTGGGTCTCCCCTGAAAATGGGCAATTGGCTCAGGTGGGGCAACCCAGTTAACAAATGACAATAAATAAATAAATATGCCACAGTCAAATAAAAGTTTAGATTTCATATATAATAGCATTGTTTCATTTATTTCATGACACATTAATGTATTCATATCATATATGGATGTGGAAGAGGTGAACACATGTATATGGCATGTTTGCCTATGTACTGAAATAATAATGTGAAATGTTAGTGATCTTATTTTATGTGTTTTGTCAACTCCATCTTCCCTTCTCTCTCTCTTTCTCTCTCTCTCGCTTTTTTATATTACTTTTTATAGATAACTGCTGAAATTCTTATGACCATCAGCACAGAGAGTTATCTCAGTTTCTGGGTCAAAAACTATCACTGTTGCCTTACACCTCCTGCTCTACCTGCTGTCACTGTGTCAGGTAGCTCTGCACCATCTTCTGTTACATTGGTATCGGCTGGGAGTAATATTGGATATAGTGACATTGTCATCAGTCAGCAGCTGAAAAGGCTGCAAGGCTGGTGGGAAGACATAATGGAAAGTGGTCTCCTTACCTGAGTCAGCATAACTGAAAAGGTCCTGCTACAGATTGTAAAATTGATGCTAGCACTGACCCAGGAAACTAAGACAGGTGACAGTGATGACTGGTCTGAGAGTGACGACTAGATTCTTACTGTGCTTAAGCTAAATGCAGGTGCGTCCCCGATGTCTCCTACCTGTCCCCATTTTTTGTGTCCATCACCATACTGTCTGTCTTGCATGTCCTGTATGTCTTAATCTGCTACCTATCCTACTTTACCTACCTGAGTTTATTATTCCTAAGCACCTTCCTCAGTAGTCCTCTCACTATAATGAAAAAAAATGGTCACTTGTCCCACAAAAAAATTACTCACCATATATAGCTCTCCACTTTGCCTATGTGTCTTTTTGACACAGTTGATTTTGTCCATCTGGCTATACAACATCATTCTGTTGTATAACATCATTCTATTGTCCCTCAACCATGGTGTGGCGACTCTCCAAATTCATTAAATTCTGAGCACAGTTTCACATTTATGTTGTCAAAAAGTGGATAGCTATGGTGGTTTCCTACCACAGTCTTGAAAATTCCTGTATTCTTTCCTTTGTATTCTCCCGTCTTCCTGCCCCTCCCCCATTTCACTACAGTCCTATCAACCCATTTTTCACACATGTAATCTGGTCAAAGAAATCACACACACACATCAAACATGCCCTGACAATAAAACCTTCACTGATTGATCTTAGCATATGTGTAAATCTTGTAATCAAGCACCAATGCTGAGTGACAATGAATGGCTTTGCAAATCCTATGGCAAAAACTGGTGAGTTTTTTGCAATTGCTGGCACTAGTTTGTTTACTTCTAATAAATATGCTTAAAAGCAATGCACTGTAGGAAGAAAAGATTAAAGACATTACTTAGACAGTTACTGTAACCCTTATTAGACTGTTGGATGTCTTATAGTGTGAGTTCCTATGTGGTGTGCTGTGATAATTCATGTTTGTACTCTGCAGTTTTTGCATAGTGTCAAGAGTTCAGTTCTAGAAGTATGTCAAACTATTTTATATTACTATTATGTGTGTAAATACAAACATCTTTATTTCTCTAATTTCATGAACTAAGCAAAAAATGGAAAAAAAAATATTTAGAATAGCACTAAAGCATTGTGATGACTTAGTAAGCCACCATTATCCTACGTATGTCTTAAGCATGCTTCTACTCTGCTACCACCGCTTGCTCCCTATGGCAAACATTGTATTGTACAGAGCATGAAAGATTAAATGTCCCACAAAGAAAACTCTTTCTATGTCTATCTCCCACTCTCCATCTCTCTTTCTCTCTCTTTCTTTCTCCTTTTATCTCTTCACTTTTTTACTTTTGCATATACATCATGACATTAAGAAACACAACCCATTTGTCAGGGGATGGATTACACTTGACTCGTATCTTGATATAGGTGCATTTTCGAATATGGCACATTAGCATGACTTATTTTGCATGTACGTGTATCATATCTGCTGTAGTAACACAAACGGCAAACTGTATATCAGATCATTATTTGGTTTATATCCTGGTCAGTGAGTCATGTCCCTCTGTGTTTTGCTGCATACATACATTTTATGCATGAATATTCATTGACTTTCACCATTCCCATGCATGTTGCTTAAAAATGTTACTTTTGTCACTTAATGCTATAATTGGAATGATTGCACAGGTGTCTGTGATTTTCTCAATACTTCCACATTATGACACGTGTGTACACTGCCATAATAACAGTCAGTATTGCTTCCTACATACACATAAGGCAATGCCAGACTTACAATTATTTAACCTGCATGTGTGTTATGTTTGCTCACTCACACAGTATACATTCCAATGGCAGAGTCCTTCAATACATCTGACACACAGGTGTAGCTAGGCATTCTTGTTACAATCATGTGAGCAACACAAATATTACTGAGCATGCCACAGAGCAAATATAGTGGCAGCACTACTTTTAGGTTTTATGACTAATTATAATAATGTTTATTATTTACATTAATTTACATTTACATATTGTTTACATTAATATGCAATGCATGCTTGATTAATACATCTTTAAATGTACAATAACCTTTCTATGATTACAAGTGACAACAAATGGCAAACAGCTGTCTCTTCCTGTAGTGCATGAGACAACACCTGTAAGTTTAATTTATTTTTATTGATACATGATAAACTTGAAAATGCAACATACTGTTGGTTAAAAAGAAAACTTTCTGTATACATATCGGATAATCAATAACTGCAGTAGATGCAAAAAATACCAAGTAATGCATCTACTGTCCTTGTTAACTATCACAACTCAGCATTTTATAAATATTTATCACATTTACTCTCCTTTGTTTTATTGTAGCTCTGTGTCCTTCTAACATCCTTTGCATGCATTTCTGATAATATGTATGTATGTAGGTCAATGAAGTGAACAGGATTATTATGTTAAATATGCTCTTTGTGCACTAATCACATTTATTATCTGAGTACAGTTTACCCATTTAGCTTCCTCTGCTTCTTGTTTGTGCTGTAATCCCTTTATCCAAACACAGTTTCTGTATTTACCATCCCCCCGTATCATCATTTTTCATTAATATTAGCCTTGTCTTGTATCATGCTGCCCATGCATGCTCACTTACAAGGTTTGCCTGCAGGCAACAACTTTTTGTTTATAATGTGTCCTCAAGCCTCTGTGCACCTCTTTGTGGCTGCTAACACTTGTGTCGGCCATTAATAAGTGCTGATGAACATGTACGCTTGCTTAACAGCTTGCATATTCAATGGGCACTGCTGCTAATCTCGCTAACATGCACAAATGTGTAGTCTTAATGAGAAGTTAACATGATTATAAATTAATCCCTGCTATAATCTCAGAAGGGATTAGTGGTTGTATATAAATTGCGTGCAGATAGGGACAGTCTAAATCAGGTTTTTCAGAGTGACAATTTTATGGCACAGCAATAAGAACAGATGAATAGTTTATATTCCTTATTAATTAACATTTTAGATGATTTATAGAAAGCATAGTTTCAGGAAAAGGGTCTGTTACAGACTATATATAAGAAGATAGAACAATGTGCTTAAGAATTTATTTCAGAGGAAAGAGAATCATTGTGAAAGAATATAAGGAAAATATGTTGACATTAAGCAAAACTGTGTTCAGTGTAACTGCAGGTTAGGAAATGATATACTTTTGAAAACCAGTGAAGTCAACTGAAATCTCTCCAAGTTTTTCTAGTAGACCTTATGGTACAATACTCAGTGATTAGCATTATTTATTTATTTATTTATTTATTTACTTGTTTATTTATTTGTTTGTTTATTTATTTATTTATTATATTTGTCATTTGGCAACTGGGAAAGTCTGACTGAGCCAATGGCCCATTTTCAGTGGGGACCCTTGGAGAAAAGCTCTACAACAGATTGAAAAACATTTAAACAATTGATAAATAATTATATGCAAAGGGAGTAAAGACCCACAACAGATTAAATATTTTATGAGTTGATGGGTAATTATATACGTGGGGGGAAATACTCCCCCAACAGATTAAATATCTTACAATGAGTTAGGGAGAAAGACTGCATATAGACATAAAATGTTTACAGTAGCAGGTAAGTAATTATATACAAGGAGAAAAAGGCCCACAGCAGATAAAATTCTTTAAAATAGATTTGGGTGCACCTTATATACAAGGGTTATATACAAGGGAAAACATCTCCAACAACAGATTGAAATACACTTTTGGAGTATTGCTAGGAGAAATTCTGATTAAGGATACGATATGTACTGCCAGTAAAAAAACACTTTGCGGTACTGGATAGCCATGCCATAGATGCAAGGTTCAGATTTTGATTCTTACCTTTGGTTTGGAAAATTTGGCTAGGCTTTAACAGGGCCTAAAGAGCAGATAACCTATTACTAATCTATGAAGTAAAATAATATAAAGTTATTCGAAATATTGACTACAGTTCTAATATTGTATGGAGTTAAGAATAATAGCAATTCTCATGTAAAAATAGAGAGAGTAATAGGAAGGGATAGGAAGTAATAATTTGCGGGAGAAAAAATTAAAGAAGTCGAAAGAGAGTTGATTAGTATAAAAGAAATGAAAATGTTATGGAAGGACACTATTGAAGAAATAAATATTAAAGTGGTGGCTACTAGGATGAAGAGGTAAAAGAGCATAGATTAGTAGTATGGTATCATTAAAGTGTGAGATACATTTAATGTTATTACTACTTACTAAGATAAAGTATTAGTGATTTAGAGTGTAAAACACATAGTTATATTAAGTAGGTGGTCATACATCAGTTATTTTCCTATAGCCATACCTCTGTCTTGCAGAATGAAGAAAAGTGTGTGTGTGTATGTATATATATATATATATATATATATACACATATATATGTATACGTGTGTGTGTGTGTGTGTGTGTGTGTGTGTGTGTGTGTGTGTGTGTGTGTGCGTGCGTAAAGAGAGAGAGAGAGAGTGAGAAACAGAGATTGCTAATGTTTCATTTTAATGTGGTTTGCCTTTACCCACAATTAAAATATTTAGCTGTCACACAAAGTTTAACCTAATATTTAAATGTTTTCACATGATTATATGTTTTAAAAAGAACTGCCATCATTAGCCTGTATTGAAAATGTTACTAACGTGCATTTACAATGGTCTGCAACAATTTGTCATGCTAGAAATTGATTTTAAGAGCTTATGCAGTAATGAAACTCTACAAAATGATTAATGTTTCAAATGTTAAGTGTGTGGAATATGTTTAAGTTGTTTAAGAAAAAAAAATAAACAATAAAAAGAGGCATGTTCACAGTCTCCAAAAAACTACGTAGACTTTTTCTCATTTCTTAATCTCTTCTTCTGCTGGCATTGGGACTTGAAGAAATGACTGCATTCTAAAGAATTCCAATCCCTCATTGGACCAAAGTGTCTAGCTTGTCTCCTGAAGTGGGACCTCCATCACAGAGAATCCATGAGGAGGATGACAGTGTTTCCATGTGGGCTGCTAGGAAGGTGTGACAGCCCTTGGTACAGTAAAAATTTCATAGCTTTTAAGAGAGGATTTTTTTTGTGTTAACCCCATCAAATGGCCTTACATGTGTACCACTAAATGTGCTATACACTAATGGTCTAATGCTATGCATGGGCTTCAATGCTTGCAGTTAACCTTGGTTGTATCATTAAGTATCATGCATGTCAAAACCTATGTATCCCAGTGCAAACTTCTGTATTCAACTCAGGTATCACCATTGCTTATGGACAGAGGCATAGCAAAGGTTTTTGTTATTGTAAACTTCCTTCCAGTATGTTGCTATCCCAGCTCAGAAAGTGTATATTTCTAGAGAGCATACTTTTACAATGCAGAAAAAACAATTTCAAAATGGCAGCCTTAAGCAAAATCTAATTTATCTACCCTGTGTTTCTGAGGTAAAAAAAGAAAAAAAAAATTTTGAAATCTATATATTATTTAATTATTTTTGATCCTGTTATCATTCCACTGGGTGGGCTTCTCACTGCCCCATGTCCATGCTGGGTTTGCCAGCTTATCTCTTACTCCCTTGGACTTCCTCTGGTATTGCACGGGCCAGATGTATTATAAGGGTGTCCTGGGGGCTTGGTCATCATTGCACTGATCCAGTAGGTTATTTATATGTCCTACCCACTCCCTATCCTGCTTCACATACTTGCCGCCTGTGTTTGAGGGCAACTGCCATCTTTGAACAATGGCTACCCTTAAGAAACATCATCAATGAACACCCTTACACCCAGGATGGGCACTCCCCCATCTGTCCCTGCTGCTCTGTCAGTCACCCAAGCCACTTATCAATCCCTGGTCACCTGGGTTGTAGTCAATGGTTTATCACTCTATACCACTGAAGCAGACATTTTAAAATCCATATTTTATCAAAAGTAAGGCATGGCAAATAGGATTGTTAAATACATAAATGCCTGCACATCTCATTATTCAGAATAAATTGTTTGAAAAAAGGTACACATGATGAGCGACTTGTATGCATGGCTACACTCTTGCTTAATGAACCGTACTCATTCCTCATCCTGCTATGGGAATATGGCATTAGTCATCCATTACCACCTCTGCCCTGCTAACTGTTTCAGACTCTACAGTCTATTTCAAATCCAAGTCATCTGGGTGAAATTCAGCGATTTATGCCTCTAGGCCATTGAGCAGATTTTCATACCAAACATTATTACATGGTTATGAGAAACAGAGACCTGATCTAGGCTTCACTAAATCCGTGCTTGGTGGCCAATGCTAAGTGTCAGGAATAGTAGATCACCATCACTCTATAGATAACTGGCATATCAATCTCAGGTGTTGATTTGTCTAAAAGTTATAGAGAGTGAGGTAGCCAATGAAAATTACAAAAGCAAAGTATAAGAGATGTCTAGCTTATCATTATTATTAGAGAATAGTTTTAAGCTCTGACTCAGATTGCTGTGACTTAGTTCAGTGTATACTGTGAATTAGTTGTTCATAGGTCCATTGTTCTCAGTAATGCATTTCAGTTTTGAACTTTTTTTGTTCATTAAAATACTAGTTGGTCTTTGAAAGTGACTATATTAAGCAATGGTATAATATATTTCCATGAGCTGCACTTATCCTAATAAATTAGAGCAATGTCTACATTTCTAGTAAAGTATAACTGATAATCAGTGTTTTGTTTATGTATTGTAATTCTTTTTAACCTGTACCCAATAATGTATTTGTTCAAGTTGCTACATGGGTCTCCCCATTCTATTATCTCCACTATAAGGAGTAGTGCTTAATGGGAACCCATAAGCACTTCTTAGGTTATCTTCTTAACTAAGCAGAACTTGCATTTCAGCATTTTGCTCTTATTTTTATACATTATTTTACCCAACTATGTCACTTTTTAAAGTTATCACAATCACTCAAACACATGCTTGCTTTTATATACATACATATATAAGCTGTTTTTTTAATGTTTATAGGAGGCTGCATTTCACCTCTTGCAACATGTATAGATTTTACTTTTTGGGAAAGAGAATAAGCGGTTTTTCTTTTCTTTTTTTTTTAATTTTTTTTTGTTTTGTTTTTTCCATAATGGATTACTGATTTTTGGGATGTTTCCTAGGAAGATGGCAGTTCTTGATGGTATCTAGAGTATGTGCAACATGTAAGTGCAAAGGCTCAAGCTTTCTTTGATGAGATGAGATGTCAAATAAGAGAAACAAATTGTCTGAGGAGTTGCCACAAAGTTATATGAAGGCAAACATTCATCAAACCTCTGCCTTGGCACTTCACAGAGGGGGCCTATACCCAAATAGTCAAGACATAAGTCACAGAACCACTGTAGACCCATCATGTAATCGGTCTCATTCAAATCATCTAAGTTTGGGTGATAACAGAATCATTCAGTAGGTATGTATTTGAAAGGTTTCATTAAAACTCTTAATCAGGATGGAGGCATACCTCTCAACCTGGAAGCATCAAAAATATGGACAAAGGCCTATGAAAAGTAGGTACAACTAGTCAAAGATTTGGACGCTGATTAAAAAACGTTTGCATACATAATTATGTAACCCCACCCACTCTAATGGAGTTGTGGGATACTAACAATCAAATGCAAATTGAGCAGACAAAATATTAAACATAAAATATAACCAGAACAATGGTGTTATTTATATTAATGTTTGAGCTTGTATCAAACTTTGAGCTTGTATAAAACTAAAATGCAATTTTCTTTTATAAAAATAAAATTAACTGCTAGTAACTTGCTATTCTAACATTCTTAAATTTTTTATAAAAAAATATTTTAAATCTGTCCCTATTTTTGGGTCTTTACCCCCCATTATTTAAGGTTTTATGTATATATCTTGTGTTAGGAAGTTGAGAGGTATGTGTTATTTAGTTTTTAAAGAGATCCATTTAGAATTTGATTCATAGCCTTTTCTAAAAAAAAAAAAAAAAAAAAAAAAAAAAGTCACCATGGAAGCATTGTATTTACAGTCGCAATGTCTCATGACACTAGCACTTCATGGCATATTTCAAGCCTGAAGGTAGCCAGCTTCTAAATCACAACTTCAAAATAATAACAACAAACCACATAGGCACTACATCCCAAATGGGTTTTCTCCAGGTATTCATGTTTCATACCACCTCCCAGAAAAAGAAAATATGTTGTTGGTTTACTACCTACTTTAAACTACTATGTTAAATGTACCTCTGCTCTTGTGGCCCAGGTCATGAATAAAAAGGTTCCCACAAGGGCCCAGCTATCACAGAACCTGTTCATTCACAAATCAGACTAAATGGCAAAAGTAAATTTAATATGAACAGATAGTTTACTGTAGCAGATCAAAATGCCTCTTCAGGAGGCTGTAAAAAGCCTGTGTATCTAGGGGGATAAAGACAGAAGTGAGAATATACAAAAGAGTCACAAGGGTGGTAATCAGAGTTCAGGACTGAACCCTGACCATGTAGATCCCAGGAAGAAAGAGATCTCTTGAACTTCTCCAAATGCTTAGCTTGAGAGCGGAAGAGAAAGAGAATATTTGAGAGATTTACAGACTGTTGGCGAGTCCAAAGAGCCAGCCACAACATGAAACAGTGGTCAGTGAAGACAGGTGTCACAGGCAGAAGGAAACAGCAAAATACACAGATTAATCAATCTACAGAGAATGTCTTCATTAATGTTTTCTTAAACGCAAATCAAAGACTTGTAACCATTGTGGCAGCACTTTGCAAACTGCATCTTTGTTATCAGGGTTCCTGTTAACACTAATCATCTCTGTAAACAAAGCACAAAGCAACTCATCCCAATACTGATTCTCAATACTAACAGCAATCTAATGCAGGCAAGACATAAACATACAAGGGACATGGAACTTTCTTTCTAAAATGAGCTCCTTCCAAAAACAAACAGCACACACTTACAATAGCACTGCTCCTCGATACCATGCAGTAGAGGTACTGAAGGAAACAGCACTCATCGGTCCTCAAGTCCCACTAGTCAGAATCACAGCCCTGAGACCACCAGTCCCCACTAATGCTAAGCGCAAACACACACAGAAGAAGATGGAGCTGAGCAGGAGCTCCTACTGCAGGCATAACAAGTGAAGCCAGGTGGGCAGCACTGTCACCTAGCTAGCTACCAGTACTGTGCCTAAGTGCATGGATGGGAGGTAGAAGTACAGCTACTGGGGACATAACTGCATAAAGAGTAGAAGTTGTGGGGATACAATACATAACTGTGGCCCATTCTCTGAAAATATTTAATGATTGCTCATGACTGAAAAGAAGTGCAGTAGCAATTAAAATGGAAGAATTATCCACAGTATGCCAATTAATAGTAATCAAACAGGAGAGGTACAAGATTACCTTTGGGTTTTGGTTAATACCAAATGTCATATGGCTGCAGGCTCAGCTTCTTTTCCCTCCAGCAGTCCATCCAACTCTAATAAAATTAAAGTTGTTTTGTGGTCTCAGAAGTACCAGCCAATATCCACAGCTCTACTTAACTTCATTTAATAAGATCCATTTCTCGGCTTCCTCACTTTACTGATATAGCGTACTAGCTTAGTAGTTAGAAGTTGCAACGTGCCAGTTAAATTAATTTTCCCACAGATAGTTTTACTTAGGGTGCATTCTTCATCTCATATCACACTTGATTCAGACAAACAGTCACAAAGCTGATGTCATCATGCACTCCCCTGCATATTGGCGATATGTGACGACACCATTCCTTACAATTATAAAACAGAAAAAAAAGGAATTAAAGAGGCCACTTGGAAATTCATGGCACCCCATTATTTTGCTCTCAAAACTGGTAACTACCAAGGAATTTGGTACTGTTGAGAGGTATGGATGGAGGTCCAGTCTGTTTAATTGATTTACTGACAAGTGTTACACAGAGGTGATGAATGGGAAACTGGAGGCCAAAGGTGCCAGTGATCTAATGTTTATGTTCTCTTGAAACTGATGGAATTCAGTGTATCTTGGTTACGAGGGACTGGTTCTGAGGAACTGGTATGAGTACTAGCAGCTTTGGTTAAAAGGCAACCTTCAAGTTTTAGACCAAAAACTTCAGACAATTAATTCACTGTCTAAACATTATAACAAGGAGGATTAAGTTGATGAATACAATGGTTCTGCCAAATATTCATTTCCTTTTAAGGAATGCTTCAACATTAGGGTGTCTTTCTGAGATGGGTGTAATATAGGGTCATTTGAATGATGCTTGTCTGGATGCCTGGTAAAGAAAATCTTGTGATTTAAAGCACAGGTGTCAGTATATTTAGGAGGTCAGGGTCTTCTAGGTATACTTAGATATGCTGTGGTGTGTAATATGTCACAGTTATTGTATTTTGTAGAAGAATGAGGGAAGATGTTTGGAGAAGGTGATGCAGGGAATAATAATTGCTTCTGTAATAAGTCATTGCAAGTCTGGATCAAAAGGGTCATGAGATTAAATGGTACAGAGTGGGATTACAATCCAAAAGGATGTGCATGGCTACATCTGGAAATCATTAATATTATTCCCAAGGTTAAGCAAAAATAATGGGAAGGATATGGGATAAGATATTGGCACCAAAAGGGATGCAGGCTGATGGATGGATGGCAAATAGGATTAAAGATTTACATAAAGAATTTGGAGTGCAAATGGGAGATTGGTTAATTTTAGAGAAGTTAAAAGAGTATGAGAAAAGAATGAGGATAATAGAAAAAAGGGATGGGCATTTTCCCCCTGAGAAAATTGATGGGAGTTTGGAAAGGAAAGATATTGTTATGTATAGGAATTTGTCATAGGAGGAGCAAGCATTAATAAGAAAGGTATAAATGCACTGGGAAAGCAAAGAAGATGTGCAGTTAGACATTGAATAGTGGGATAAGGCAAGTATTTTTAAATTAATTAAGTCACCTAGCATCAAATGAGGTTATTCTATTATTGGTGTCATGCATCCAGGAAATTATGTAATATGTGGATAGGTGCATCTAGATGTGTTATGGAAAAAGTGAGGGTTTTTCATATGTTTGGGATTGTGAAAGAGCAAAAACATATTGGGGAAATTTCAAGGTCCAGCTGATCAGTGACCAGGCATGCTAAGGGAGCACTGGGGTATGCCACTCAGTTGTAAACAACAGACCGATATGGTTTGGGCTGTCTATCACACTGCCTGGTCTTCAGGTTTATTCATTTTAATTTGGCCTTAGAGTGCATGGCATGCTGGTTTATGACTTGTTTATAGAATGCTGCTTTGATAACTGATGATTCCGTTACATAAAAAAAGTGTTTTATTTGACAACTAATAAACTTGTCTCATTTACTTTGATGTGTCCTGTCTTTTCATTGTGATGGGGTGTGGGCCAAAGGCCAAATGAAGTTTTTGGTGCATACTCAGTTGTTCTGACACCATGCAGGGAAAGAAACTGATGCCTTGGTAACTCAAGAGGCCATGAACAGTATTTATGTTTGGTCATTGGGCTTACAGTGTCAGGCCTCCATGTAGTGTCATTGATAATGACTGATTATAACTCAATATCATTTTGGTATTTCATGGAAAATACCATGTTGAAAAAATTCTGGGCATAAAACATACCCGAAGGTACCTCTGAATGAACATCAGCCCAATGCAAATAATGGCTGCAGATTTTTACAATAAATTGTCTTTTAGAAAGCCATGAGGTAATATATTTGATATAAGAAACATCCCTGATCAGTATCAGTAAGAAACTAAGGTCCTTCATAAAATCATCTAAGGCTAACTTAGAAAGAAAAATAGCCAAGGATTCAAAAGATAACCACAAAACCTTCTTTAGCTATGTTAAGAATCTAAGTGGCAACTCACAGATATGCACTGAACTAGTGCAAAATAGCACAACATATACTGAACCTACTGATATTGCCAATATCCTGGAAGATAGATTCAGTGCAAACTTCACCCCCCTCTCACCCCCAAAAGGGCCCAAAACAATACCGGAAAAGTGTAGTGTCCCAGAAATCACAGATGCATAGGTGAAAATAGCCCTTTCAAAAGCCAAAAACACAGCGTCAATGGGGCCAGATGGTGTCCCAGGCTGCGTCTTGCACGAACTACAGAACAAACTAACCCCCCACCTAAACACGCTATTCAACCTCAGCCTCTTCACTGGCTACATGCCCATAGAATGGCGCACAGCAATGGTTATTCCACTCCACAAAGGAGGGGCTACAACTGACCCTGGTAACTATCACCCCATAAGCTTGACTAGCCTGGTCTGCAAGGCTATGGAGTGCATCACCATGGAGCTCATTAACAAAGACATTGAGAACCTCCACACACTTGACCTGACCCAGTTCGGCTTTGTTAAGGTCAGATCATGCCTACTAAACCTGATTGACTACTTCGAGACAGTCACCAAGGCCATAGACGAGGGAAAGGTTGTTCACACAGCCTACCTTGACCTTGCCAAGGCTTTCAACACCATTCCTCACTAGGGTATTACAGAAAAACTCACCACCCTGAACAAAAACCCCTACATCATGAGATGGGTTGCCAAATGGCTTACAGACAGAACTCGCACGGTAAGAATAGCAAGTTCCAGGTCCACAAGTGGTGTCCCACAAGGCTCGGTCCTGGGACCCCTACTGTTCAGCATATACTTCTCAGAAGTACAAGCAAACACAGGAGGACTATGGCTAACCATGTTCGCAGATGACTGCAAACTGGGAGCCAAAATTGACTCTCTGGCTGACATGGCCATCCTCCAAAAGGGCCTTACTGAGATGGACACCTGGTGTCAAAGTCATGGCCTCAAGCAAAATGCCAAAAAATGCATAGTCATCCTGTTTGGGAAAAACAAAACACCCACAAATTACCACATAGGTGGCAGCCCCCTTAATACAGAAGAGGTAATAAGAGATCTGGGAACCCAGGCAGATAGTAATCTCTCCTTTGACAATCATATTGCCAAAGTGGTTAGGAAACCCTTCTATGTGGCCCATCTAATTACTAAAGGGTTCACATCTAGAAATAAAGAGATTATAGTGCCCCTCTATTCGTCCCTCATCAGACCCATCATGGAGTACAATGTCCCATTTAGGATGTACCTCACAAGACACTTCCAACAGCTGGAAAGACCAGAAAAGTACCTCACCAACAGGATTACTGGCCTCAAACATATGTCCTATGCAGCCTGAATGAAAAAACTCCGGCTGTACTCAGTGGCATATCACTTGCTCAGAGGTGATCTCTGCCTGACTTACAAAGCCATGTCCAACTCAGAATTGATGGACATGCTCCACCTAAAGAAATCCAAGTCACTGCGAGCCACACACTCTATTGAGCTAAACCTCACCACAACAATAAATAGAATATCCTGGAGGGATAGATTCCTGTGACAGAGACTCCCCATGCTTTGGAACAAAATTCCAAACTATATTAGGCAGAGCCCCTCACTAACACTCTTCAAGAGAAACCCTGACGAGTGGATGGGTAACAGAAAATACACCCCTGGGATCACTTCATTGGCTCTGCTTGACAGAGGATCAGTTAATTAATCAATGGGGTGGCAATAGCCAACACACTCTGGCTAGGCTTATAAATGCCCTCGGGCAGATAGCCTAGTACCTACCTATGAACCTATAAAGGCATTCATACTAAGTTTTGTCAGGCATTCTATAGTAAGTAAATGTGGCAAACAGTCAAGTGCTTTGGTGATACCTAAATATATCACAAGAACACCTAGTCTGTTACTCACAACTCTGCTGATGTGATCATAAAACAGATTTAGGCCAGCAGAATACAATGACTTTTCACAGAGCCATGTTAAGAAATATCAAACACAGCACAGTGCATAAGATTGCCCTCATGTAGAGTCAAAAGACATCTGACAAAATATCTGCAGAAGAATGAAGTAAGACTGAATGGGAGATATTTGTCCATTATACCACCAAGCAAAATTATTAAAAAGGAAAATAAGTAAAGTTTTGTTAAATACTAACAGTTAAATTGTTATACCCAGCAATATACTTGAACAATATCTGCTCATGCCACAGGTTTTCCATTCCATGTTCAAACATCTTAGCCTAAGAAACACATTGCTTTTTAGTGAATCACAGATTTAGGATATTTTGTGCAATAAAAAACCTAAAGGCATCAAGGTTTTCTTATGTATGGATGATCAAATAGCACTTTACCAAATGGCTAATTACAGACACCTGTATATCCTTCTAATTGGTTTAAGTGTTGTCTATAGAAAGGCAATGGGAAATATCAACATTATGTTAGTAATATATGAAACAGACTGTGACATACACAACTAATATGTAACTACCATCTATGATAAAGATAGTTTATTCCCGGGATTCATGAAGCTCGGCGCAATGACAGTTTTAGCCTTGCGCCGAGCATCCTCCTTACAGATGGTGCAGCAGCACCATATGAGTATTTATGAGTTCACGCTGCCGCACACTCGACATGCACAGGAAACATGTGCAAGTGCAGGGGGCATGTTTAAGTGCTCTACAGAGGCTTAAACATGCCCCCACAGTTGCACAACCTACAATGCTTCTTATTAGAGCCTGCCTCTAATAGTAAGCAATTAAGTCAGTGTCCGTGGATACTGAAATGTATGCTAAGCATACAAGAGTGTCCACGAACACTGAAATAAAATCAAAGTAGTAAACACAGAAGCACGTAGTGGAATGTTGGGCCCTGTCCCTAGAACTATCATAATTAGATTCCCTGTGTCCCTATTTTACATTTCTGTTGCTTCATTATTGAAAGTGTAAGAGAAGCGCAGCGTGTTTGCACGTCATTGGCCTCTGCTTAGTATAGCTTACACATCAAAATCATCCAAATAGAAAATAACATACGGCATCAATGTTAACTTCAATAGTGTAGTGGTTAGAGTATCCGCCTAATGAACAGACATGAATGGTTCAAGTCCCACTATAGTACATATCATTTTCCATGTGGAATGTGTATATGAACATATTTATACATCCTTTTGGTGTATAACCTACATAATAACATGTAAATGTGAACTAGAGTACTGCATGAAATGTTTAGCTAATGTCATTCAATCAAAGTGGTAGTGTCATAATGAATAATGCACCAGTAAGCAGGTATAAGCACAAATAATCAGTAGTAAACATATCTAAGTACCAATAAGCAAGTCTAACTGCTTTTGCATGGCTGTAAGCAGTGCCCACACACATTAAGCATAGTGGAAGCTAACCGAATTTAACAAACTGTAATTGGAAGATAGCACAGCTTACTGTCACACAAGAATGCACACACCTGCTCACAACTGCTTAAAAGTGCTTTAATCACTCTGTATCCAATGGTCCTTGTTCTGGCAACAACAAAATAAATAGCCTCTGCAAAGGCAAACCTAGGATGATGCACACCACAGCCAATGTGATTTAACACTAAGCCATGGCAGATATATATAAATCTGATGTTATCATAAACATATTGTCCAGCACAGTCATGCAACAGCATAGAAAATGTATATAATTATGTAGATGAATGTGCATGTGTATGTACAGATATAATATATATATATATATATATATATATATATATATATATATATATATATATATATATATATATGAAGAGTAAACATCATGACAATAAAGCATACAAAAAGAATGAGAAGGGAATCAACAGCAACTCCAGTATTATTTAGTGCTGTCAGCTTTTGTCATATCAAGCTGGGCAGGGGTGAGCAAATCACTGCTACTAACACCACAGGCAGGACACTACCAGTGGGAGCTACATTGACGATCTGCTAAGTCTACTTTACAAACAATCACAGGGTAGTCTCTGGTGGGACTACCCAACAATTGCTAGGATGGTTAGACCTCTGACCATTACACAAGCAAGGGCAGGTATGTTCAAGGACCAAATAGTGGGAGAGACTGATGATACATGGGTTGGGACAACATATGTGTAGGGTCCCTAATGCTGGGGAAAGGGCAATGTGTGGAGGTGTGTCATGGCTTTGATAGCAACCGGAGAATGGATGGTTTGCATGTATGTCGAACTCGGGTGGGAAGGAGGAACCATGGGTATGAAATTATGGATTCAGGCATGTCAGGGTTGGATGGCCTGGTTCTAATTGGACCACCTCGTGGAGGTCAGTGAGTTCGCTATAAGTATATATGCATACACACATGCATACATGTATATGTAGAAGTTCATTCCCTGTAACACATGTATTTCTTCTGCAGACATAAATAACATGAAAGTGCCCCTACAAACCTTGACAGTAGATAGAATAATAGGCTGTGCATAAGAGGGAAAGGATGAATCTGAAAAAATGCAGAAGTGTGTACTTTGTCGAAAGTCAGTGCTGTTATCAAAAATAAATTGTGAGGACTTTCTCACTATGAAATGGTGGAATCATTCCTGTGATCTGCCTGCTATGGCAATGCCAATCACTAAACCAATCCTATTTGTAATATAATGTCGTCAAACTCATACATTACTAGCTCTCATGTGTAACGTGTGCGTTACCACATAGTCATAGTCATTAATTTATTGTAGTGTCTTGTTAACAGGAGTAATGATGTAATGAAGTATAGAGTCTAATCCTGCAATAAAGACATGTGTGTCCTAGGTGGGACAATCAAACATTGAGAATAGTGTCCTATTGGTCACTCATTTCACCACTGTTTGTGGACTAAAAGTCTGGAATGTCTGGGGATACGTGGAGTGATTCAATTCATGGGATGGGTCTACAGGAGTAGGGAGTGGCCAATGTGTAGTGGTGTGGATACAGCGTGTATCCAACCTGAGAATGGATGACTGCTGTGTCAGTAAAGTGTTGGGGTGGGTGTTTGGGGAACTAGGATCCATGGGAATATGGGTATATATATACAAATGAAGCAGCACAGCAATAGTGTAGTGGTTTAAGCATAAATAAGCAGTAGTAAGCATATATAAGCACCAGTAAGCATGTTTAAGTACGTTTGCGTGGGGGTATGAATTGCCTAGACAGATTAAACAAAGTAGAAGCTAACTGAGTGTAAGAAACTGTAACCGGAGGTTACAGACATATATATATATATATATATATATATATATATATATATATATATATATATATATATATGTGTGTGTGTGTGTGTGTGTGTTTGTGTGTGTGTGTGTATGTGTGTGTGTGTGTGTGTGTGTGTGTGTGTGTGTGTGTGTGTGTGTGTGTGTGTGTGTGTGTGTATAGATCTACACAGATATATAGCTATGATAGGAAACAGCACAAAAGAATGCCATTTGTTCACTGGCTATGCCAATGGAAGTGAGGGGCCCAAGCAAGAAACATGGAACAAAGTCTAACACGTAGCATGACCCCCCCCCCCAGCCAGACAGAGGAAACATGCACATGAACCCGCAAACAATGTAAATAGTCAACTGCTCCCCAGACCACAGGTAGAACAGCAGAACAGAACCAGGGGGGGTACAGAGTGCACCCATGAAATCTAATCTTGGAACACAGACAGGAGCATCCCTCACGAGATGCTCCAAAAATTGACATATAACCAAAGGAAGGTGATACGATGACAATTCTGGCTGGAGTGGGTACATACCCGGAATACAAGGGTGGGAAAGCCTGAAGACCCATGGGTCAAGACAACGTATGACATGGGTCCCGTGAAGTGGAGAGTGGGCAGCGTGTAGTGGTGTGTTCAGACTCAACCTGCAGCCAGAGGAAGGATGGGTGCTGTAGAGGAGGTGTGGGTGGGGGAACTATGGGTAGATAGCTATGGGTTTAGATGTGCAGGTGTTGGCTGAGGTGGGTCTATACAGACAGCCCCAGGGATGTGAGCAAAAGTGTTCAAAGGCGTTGCCCAATGTGCAGCCACACCCACTATGAGTCCCAGTGCAGCAAAGTCTAATCTACATGGCAAAGAATGCAATAACCAGATGTAGAAGTATATATGTAGAGGAATGTGTGTCATATCTATCCATAACTACATGGAGATATACCTCTCCCTCTTCATAGTACAAATGTATACATACAGAGACGGAATACATATACATACCCACATATAGATATATACATATGCAGACACCCATACACCCATATTTTGTTAGATATACAGACAGCAATATATAAATATATACATGAATGCATACATATACAGATATATCTGTATATAGCAATATATATATATATATATATATATATATATATATATATATATATGTGTGTGTGTGTGTGTGTGTGTGTGTGTGTGTCTGTGTGTGTAAATATACACATGTAAATAGCTAGGATATGATACAGCAGTTAGGAATTACATATGTTCACAGGCCGTGCAAATGGGGGTGAGGGGTCCAATCAACAAACGTGTAACATGTAGCATCAACCACCACCACCTAGACAGGTGAAACATACAAACACACTATACAAATAAACACACCACTGCTTCCCAGACCACAGGCAGGATATTACCAGTGGGAGAGACCTGCCAGGTCTAATCTTGAAACAAAGACATCAATGTCCCTTGTGGGACACCCCAAAAATTAATGATCATTGGAGTCAGTCCCTGTAATGACTCATCCAACCATGCTGTATACGTACATGGACCAGTAGGTTGTGCAAGCCTGATGACCCATGGGTCGACTCAACGTACGACATGGGTCCTGACATGTGGGGAGTGGGCAGTCTATAGTGGTGTGGTTAGACCCCACCTGCACCCACAGTAAGGATGAGTGCTGTAGAGGAGGGGCAAGTGGGGGAACTATAAGTATGCAATTATGGGCCTAGGCATGCAGGTGTTGGCTGGCGCAGTTGTATTAGGACCGCCCTGGGGATGTAAGTAGTATTCCGAAATGGGCAGAGCTAACCCCATACCTCTGAACCCCTAAGAGCAAAACCACTGGGCAGAACATAAACTGTTGGGGGAACAAATAGGGACAGACAGTACATATTCCACTTACAAACTTAGAAAGCTGATAGAATAATAGGTTATGCATTAGCATGATTCAGCTGAAGGATGTGGGGTCCTAAACCCAATTACTTGATTGTATTTAATGGTGTCAGTCCCCAGGTATTTGCCAGACAGGTGCAGATTTTAATAGGAACACACCAATAGTATGAAGAAAACTCTGGACAGGACGCAGATTCTGTACAGTCGACTGGCATGCTTACGCCTAATGGGCAGCCATTCCTGATATGGGTCCCACCGCAGCATAGCCCAGTTTATATGGCTAAGTATGGTATAACCATATCTGTCATTGCATAACCCACTATACAACACCTACGAACACATGGTCGCAACACCCCACTGTAGGCATGTAAGCCAATGTAATAGGCATCACAAGGTATTATTATAGTCCTCACCCCCACACAGGGGTGTGAGTGTCTTATGCAAACACCATAAGCTTGTTTGGCCACCGGTATGCGAGTACCACACTGGTGAAGCAATGTAGAGGCTAACTGAGTGTAAGAAACTGTAACCGGAGGTTAGCATTGCGTAGCTCCACGCAAACCCGCACAGACCCGCTGACAACTGCTTTAAAGTGCCTTCATCACTCTGCACCCAACAGCTCGTGTTCTGGCCAGCAACAAAATAAACAGCCTCTGCAAGGCTAGAACTCAGGACCCTTTACATCACAGTCACAGTTGTTAACCACAACGCCATGATAGCAATACACATAAAGATGGTATCAGCAAACTAATCCTCACCACAGGGAAAACAAATCAAACATGTGAATGGACTCTATGTACAGTGTAATGTTCTATAACATGCCACAGACCATAAATATGTGAATTGGAGTACTACAGTAAACATAGAGTTGAGGTGCCACTGTAATAAACTTATGAAGTCCCCAGGACCCCATACAGTGTATGTACACATGAATCACGGATACCAGACACATATATAACCTGTAATGAATAAGACATAGCTTAGCCTTTTCAAAACCAGCCAATTACGGAAAAGTGTGGGAATCCAGCCCTACTTAAACCGAGGAGGTGGGAATATGTATCATAACTGGTTGTAGCATCCCCCTGCAGGCAGAATGGCTTAAGTGGGAGAAGGCACTCACTTTAGAGTGCAGCACTGGGGCATCCAGGAGTCCAAATTCAGAGTATAGCTCTTGGTAAAGCACAATGACAGGAAACTACTGCAGGGCCAGTACCTGGGATTAGCATTACAAAACGAAGGCCTGGGACAGTCTCACCCATGACCTCACTAGTGCCACATCTATCCCCCGGACTGGTAAGCAGGTCAGGCACCACCATGAAGACCTGAAGTGGCGGAGGGGGGATATCCTGGAACAGTGGATCCAGGAAGCAAGGCAGATGCAGAATGCCCTAGAACTGAGTAAGTACTCCTTCCACTACATAGTTAATAATTGCCTGGCTTGTGTATACTATGGATAGGTATGGCTAAATATCACTGTACTTTTCTGACAGCTGCAGATGAGCATGCTGTGAACCAGCAAGCCTATGATGCTAGGCTGCAAAGGATGCATCGTGAGGCAGGTTAGTAAATAGCCTGCATGTACTTCCATAACAAATAAATATAAGAGCCTCAGAAAGTGTTGTACCAGTATACAGAATTGTGTAATATGCTGCGACTAAAGGTGTAACCTCTGCATTGCTTCTGTTTAGTCTGCAGTCATATGCTGTTGTACTGTTGCAGTTATTAAAGAGTACCGTTGTAGTAAGCAGATTTACCCACACTGTGGTATGCAGATAAAATGTGTATGAAGTGCTGTATAACAATGTTTGAAGTGCAAACAGGTCAGTCATATTAGACAAAATACATTGCAAAGCCGCACAACAATTGCCTGATAGCATAGTGTACAGCGATCTTAACTGTAATGCTTTTGTCACACACAGCAGGGCTTTGGATCCCAGGAGCACCAGTAAGGTGTATGCATAATCATGCCACACAACTGCACACAGTTTGTTAAAACGTTCAGACAGAACATGCAGAGAGTATGCATATATACACTTAACAACTGCACAGAGTTTGCTAGAATTCTCAGATAGAAAGTGATATGCATATTCATACCACTCAACTGTTCCAATCTGCCCAGTATGTCCTGATAAATGGCCCACATCACCTGCCTTTTGTCCTGTTACCCTGACAAATTAGTGTGATGATCCATGACATGTAGGCAGCTGTTAATGACATATAACTGAAAGTCAGACCTGTACTTAGTCAGAAAATGTACATGCAAACATACCTGTCATCCCAGCATCTCACCCAAAGTGTATGACAGCAGCCTCAAAACATGTTGCATTAACACCTGCATCTTGTCAAGCCTGTATGTAAAACACAATACATACTATTCTACAAACATACCATTTTACAATATAACGCCATTGGGTAGTGTAATAATACATGTAAGGGACAGACCACTGCAGTGACTATGAATGTTGTGGAAACTACAAGGATTTATTAGTTGTTAATTGAACTCTCTCTCTCTCTCTCTCTCACCCCTACCATCTGTGCAAAAATAACTGATTTACACAACGCATTTGGTATATCTACACTCCTAACCTTTCTTGGGACATATGTCCT
The DNA here is from genome assembly GCF_019279795.1 of Protopterus annectens. NCBI lineage: Eukaryota > Metazoa > Chordata > Ceratodontiformes > Protopteridae > Protopterus > Protopterus annectens. Next base: position 991,400,892 of record NC_056731.1, read on the forward strand.
ATTTGTTTATAAATATTCACATCTGTTTCTATGCATGTGCCATGTTAAAATACTCCCATATTGGTGTCCTGTTGCCATCAATGAAACCTGCATGTTGTAATAATGGCCACTGTTTACCCATATATGCATGTGTTCTGCCTGCTCTGCAACTATTTTATATCTGGAGCCCTGGGTAATGGGAATACCTATGCATGCTGTTATAACTAATTGTGAATGATGTTGACTATTACTAACCCATATCTGCCTTAAACATGCTACAACATAGCTCATATGGGAAGGCCGGTCCCAGCGGACCCACCTGTCCCACCTCAGCTGGCCATGGCACCGGGCACCAGCACATCTGGAGTCCAGCGTGTGACCTCCTCATCCATTGGCCCTGCACCACCTTTGGGTGGAGCCACTGGAGGGGATGGGGCTTGGCCACCCCTGGGAGCGAGAGCAGACAGGAACCTGTCACCCGCGGTACGGTCCGGGCCGTGGTGCGCAGGGAGCTCGACAGGGATATTCGAGACCGCCTATGCCAGCTTGAGGGCCGAGTGGTGCAACTAGAGGGTGAGCCATCCCCTCCTAGACAGCCCCCATCACACTACTGCATGGAGATAATATAGGTGTGTGAAGGTGCAGTGGTGACTGACCATGGGTGGGGACCTCAGTCCCACTGTATCCATTTGTGGGCTCATGGACTTGTGACTTCCAAACACCTCTCCCCGTCCAAGGTGCTCCCCCCCCCGTACGCATCTTGTTTTCCTTGTCTGTCATCCTACCCAACCTATCCTCCCTGATAATACCTACTCTCCTTCCCCAACATCCCACTCTCACCTAAACATAAAAGAAAAAAAGGGCAATCTGTTCCCGCAAAAAAAGAACGTCCCATACATAGCTGTCCATTTCACACACATGTCCACTGGACATATGTAAACATTTCTAAATGGCATCACAACATACTATTGTTGTCCTCACCCCTCTCTCAGGGTTGTGAGAGTCCAAATGTACCACCAAATTTATTGCATATACACAGCCACTGCTATAAAAGAAATGGACAGCTATGGACCTTCCCTACACCCTTCCTGCACATCCCTAGCTACCTTGCCTACTGTCTTTCCCTCTTTCTGCCCATTTTTCACCACTTTCCTATCACCCCTTTTTCTTTTCTTTTAAAGAAATTAGCGCAGGGGTAAGTAGGAGTAAGCACTTTTAAGCAGCAGTGAGAGGGTTTCAGCCTGTTTGCACAGGGGTAAGCACTGCCTGCACAGATTAAGCAATCAAGAAGGTAACTGAGTGTAAAGAACTGTAACAAAAAGGAACCACTGCTTACCATTGTGCAAACCTGTGCACACCCACTCACAACTGCTTAAAAGTGCTTTAATCACTCTGCATCCAACGGACCTTGTTGTGCCCAGCAGCAAAATATATGGCCTGTGCAAGGCTTGAAACCAGGACCCTGCATACCACAGCCAATGTGATTTACCACTAAGTCATGGCAGATATACAGACATTGGATGTCATCACAAACATATCATCCAGCAGTCGTTCAACAGTATAGGAAATGTATTTCATTATGTAGCTGTATGTGTGTGTGTGTATGTCCATATATATATATATATATATATATATATATATATGTATATATATATATATATATATATATATATATATATATATATATATATATATATATATATATATATATATATATATATATATATATATATATATATATGTATATATATATCAAGAACATACCATGTGACAACAAAACATTAAAAAGGAATGAAAAGGGAAACACCAGCAACTCCTGTATTATGTAGTGGTGTTTTCCTATGTAATATCATGACTCCCTCAGACAGACATGTGTCATTAATACACACACACATTTGTAAATTGCCCAAATACATTACTTTCAGCATTTTATTTACATTAACAAAACAGGTCCTGTCCAATCATTATGTGAGAACAGTACTCTTTCAAGGGGCTGTGTGCAACATCATCATCATTAAAAAGTTAAATGGGGTAACCATAGAGGGACCAGTAGTGTTGTGTGTACAATGGGGTCGTCTGCATCACATGTACCTGGAACCTTTAGGAGTCATGTGCATACCAGGATCATGTGCCTGAGAGAGGGGTGAGGACAACAGTAGTATGTTGTGTTGCAAATTAAAAAGGTTACATGTGTCCAGTAGACACATGTGTGAAATAGGCAGCTATGTATGGGGCAAAAGTTGTTCTGGGAACAGATTGGCCTTTTGTTTCCATTATCATAAGGTGAGAGTGGGATGTTGGGGAAGTAGAGTAGGTATGCTCGTGGAAGATAGGTTGGGTAGGATGACAGACAAGACAGACAAGACAGCATACAGGGGTGGTATATGACACATGTGGGGAGGTATACACCTTGGACAGGGAGGGGTGTTTGGCAGTCACAAGCCCATGAGCCCCATAATGGAAACAGTGGGACAGTGGTCCCCACCCATGGGCAGCCACCACCACCTTTGCGGATGTGAAGGTGCAGTGGTGGCTGCCCACCCATGGGCAGCCACCACTGCACCTTCACATCCGCAAAGGTGGCTGTGCTGGTGGCTGTCTAGGAGGAGCAGGCTCACCCTCTAAATGTGGTACTCTACCCTCGAGCTGGTGTAGCTGGCCTTGAACCCCTTATTGAGCCCCCTACACACCATGGCCTGGACTGTACGATGGCTGACAGGTTCCTGTCTGGACCTGCTCCCAGGGGGGGCAAGCTCCATCCTCAGTGGTGGTTCCACCACAAGGTGGTGCAGAGCCAACGGATGTGGAGGTCCAAGGCTGGGCCCCAGATGTGCTGGTGCCTGGTGCCATGGCCTGCTGAAGTGGGACAGGTAGTACAGCCTATGGTGATGCAGTTTTAACACAGATAAGGCTTAGTAATAGTCAACAGCATTCAGGATTACTTATAACAGCATGCATAGATATTACCATCAACCCAAGACAACAGATGTCATGCATTTGCAGAGGGAGCACAACACATGCATATATATACTGCATGACATCTGTCCAAAGTTTAGATGACTTGTGACTGCAGCTATGAACAGTGGCCCATTATTGGCATTTCACTGTGATAACCTCAGACAGTGACTGTCATACCTTGTTCTGTGTGACGTATGTCCAATCAGGGATGTGATGGCAGTAACTCTAATCACTGTCACCGTGTACAGACTGCAATCCTCACACTATGCTTCTGCAGTTCACATATGTGTGTTCTGTGAGTAACACAAGAAACAAATGGTTCCACACACTGACCAGTCCACAGATGAACCTACAGATTGGGTTTTTCTTGTCAGTTATTAAAACATGCAGACTAGCCATTACCACACATAACCTGTTAAACTGGCATTAGTCTGAATGAAGCATAGCTACACTTACATGCTGTGGGCATGTCTGACACATCACCCTCCTGTCTTTCAGCTATTTTCCACTGTGTATGTTGTTTGAGGAATATCCAGATTTCATCTGTGATGCTGTTTACCAAACACCAGGTCCAGGTTCCACTAACAGTGACTGTCATGGGCAAACACCAACATGATGTTCCTAGATATTGTACTATCGTTCCATGCAATTGGCTATGGGAATGTCACCACAGCTGTTCCACATGCAATCAGCTAGAGGTGGACTGTAATAGGTGCAGAGGCCATCACCTGATCATGACCATCACTTACAAAACACAAGCTGCTGCTGAACAGGTGTACATCTCCACACCCACCAGAGAGTTTGTGGGAGGGACAGACAGAGGCAAAGCACATCAGAGAAGGGCTGGGAGACTAAAACCTAAGTATCTTCTGTTACATACTTACCAGCACAGGGGTTCAAACCCCTGACTGACTAGCCATTACTATTACAAGTGCATGCATTTACTCCATGTGCCACATAGCTGACATGGTGTGTTGTAAGAACATATATGTGTGCTGGTGAGCGACATCTGCAACAGAGATATAGTAAACATACATTAGGTGTGGCACACATGGCTGTCCACATGCACAGATGTCATTGTCAACACAACCACACTCTCTAAGGGACTCAGAAACATTGGCACACTTTGGCAGGTTCACAAATACACTTCCTAACTACTTAGTTTGCCACACTACAGTAATGCACAGGTATTAAATGCACCACAGACATTATCCTGAGGTTCTATAGGCTAGGGCATGTGAATACATCTGACATCAGTCAGTATGCCAATGGGAGTTATACTGGGTGTGACTGTGGTTGGGAACATCATACCCCACATGCATACACAAGGTGCCTGTACTGACATGCATGTGTGCATTGCTTCATGGGTGTGTAGTGGTTGGTTGTGCAAGATGGCTGTACAAGGCTAGGTGAGGGGTACTCCTTGGCATCAGGCCACCTGACAATGGTCTGCAGTGTGGTTCAGGGGAGTAGTCTCAGCAATGTCCCACACAGATGGGTATTGTATTAACCATCCTGTCATCCTGGTTACTTTTGTGTGTGGCCATTGCTTTGCACTGCATGCCATGTCTGTGTTTGATAGTCCTTGACATGGACATTGCCTGGGATGTGCACATCCCACATTAATGTACAGTGACATGTTTAAGTGTACCTGGTTTGCCTGGCACATGTTATGTACACAGACTAGCATCAGATGTGCCAATCCTGGCCTGGTGTGGCAGGACCTGCTAATAGACAGCATGTTGACCCTGCACCTGCATTGATAGCATGATACAGGTATTCCCTGGTGCCACTGGCATCTGTCCATACAGGGCATGTGTGTGAGGCATTGTATGTCCTTTGTGGATCACATTTGATGGCACCACATATGTTGCAGGCGTCCAGTGGGGAACATAGTGAAGGAGCATTGTCCGCAATTATGTGCCTATTGTACTGGTGGACAGGGTGCCATGCCCTATGCAGCCCATTGCAATCACACCATGCCTATTATCTGTCAACAATGTGGGGGCTGCTAGCAACATAGTGGGATTTTCTAGGCAAGTGTGTTTGTGTATGATACATGGGTTCAGACAGTATTCTGGGTAATAGTAGGCTTGGTTACTTTGCTCACCAGGCCTTTTGCCAGATGTAGGGGTATGGTTTGCCAACCCAGTCTCTTAGCTGATTGAAATTTGTAATCCTTGTGAGGTGGACATTGTGACATATGATATGGCCACCATATAGGAAAACTACAAAATACACTCCTCAACATGTCCAGTGATTAGACACTCACAGCCACTTCCACACAGGCTCTGACTGACAAACACACACACACACACACACACACACACACACACACACACACACACACACACACACACCTGCCATGTCTTGGAATAGAACTCCTACCAAACTAGTTTACCACACTACAGCATTACACAGTCATAACACGGGCTACAGATATTACTGGGTTACCTCATCCCCAAAAGTGTATTTCACAAGGAATGACATCAGCAGGTTTACCAAGATAGGGCATTTCAAATTTCCTGCAAGTGAGTAGCTCAAAATGCATTGCTCACAAAACAGACAGTGAGACACACTTAACACATCCACGGGTATAGAACCCATGACCAAAATCTATATCACACTACTGCATGGAGATGTTATAGGACGCACCACGAGGATTACTAGGGAATGCATTTCCCTGAGGTGTATTTGACAAGGAATGACATCAGCAGGATTACCAAAGTAGGGCATTATAAGTGTCCAGCGAGTGAGTAGGCTATAATGCATTGCTCCCTACAAAGACGTTGAAACACACATAACTGCCATGGTTGTGGATGGAACCCTACCACAGTTCTAAATCATACTCCAGCAGTACACAGTTACCCAACATGCTACAGAGATTACTGGGTTACAGCAGTCCCAGAGGGGTATTTCTAGGTGGGTGACATCAGCATTCTTGCCAAAGTTGAGTATATGAATTGTAAGGAGTGTGCATACTCTAAAAAGCATTGTTCCCTTCTCAGGCAGACAGAGACACACACAGTTGGCAAGTCTGTGATTAGAACACCTACCAAACTAGCTTATCACACTACAGCATTAAACAATTACAAGATGCACTACAGAGATTATTGGGTTACAGCAGTCCCAGAGGTATATTTCTAGGTGGGTGGCATCAGCAGGATTGCCAAAGAAGGGCATTTCAAGTGTACTGTGAGTTGTACATGTCTTTTAACTGTGTGTGCCCGCTGCTTACTGTCATGAAAACACATGTACACCCACTTAAAAGTTTCTTATTCAGTCCTAAATGACATTATCAACAACCGTTATAGGTCTTGATCCCTGGACCATGCACACCAAGGTCACTGGACATAACACTAAGCCATCTGGGTTATATACATTTCATGGTTTTTATAATACACATTATACTAGCTGCAGTGGTGCAGCAATAGCGTTGTCGCCTCACAACAAGAGGTTCTCCCGTTCGACTCTCAGCTGGAGCGCCTTTTGAGTGGAGTCTGCATGCCCTCCCCGTGGTCGAGTGGCCTTCGAAAGACATGCGCGAATGGGCGTGCCTTCATTGAAGGTTGGGTGTCGAGCTGGGACCTCAGCACTGTAAAAATCTACTGCCAATCATCAGCGGACCGGAGTTCCACTGTGGCAAACCCTAACCGGGAAAAGACGAAAGAAGAACAACAACATTCCACAGTACTGAAAACAAATGGGACAGTCACTTTTTGTACATATGTACAGTACCCTTAAATGTACTCTACTCTGTGAAACAATATAGACAAGTCTACATATCTGCAACTGTTATAACTAAATACTAAATACATATATGCACTTACGGGATGTGTACATACACACACACACACACACACACACACACACACACACACACACATATATATATATATATATGCATATACACAGACACAGCTATAGCCATATATATAAACATGTCTGAACACCCTTTGTGACACAGAGGGGTTCCAAAGGAATTGACGTGTACAAAACACAGAGGCAACTCTTGTTTTATAACATTTAAATCTTAATCAGTTCACCAGAGAAGGGATGGTTGCTGTGTATGTGGAGTTTGGGGTGGGGAATGATGGCTAAGGAAATATACCCCGGGGGATTGTGGAGTTTGGGTGGGGGAATGATGGGTATGGAAATACACCCCAGGGACCACATCTGTGTCACTGCTTGACAGTGACACAGGAAAATAACATACCCAACAGTAGTCAATCTTGACTGTCTATTCCTTTCTATTCCTATGTAATAATGTGTAGACTCCACTCACCACAGATGACTACCATGGTGTGCAGCATGTTAAATGACATAGCACATGTGTATGCCTGGCTACAGGGTAGTCACACACAAACACAAACACACACACACTTGCCAGTATTGTGCTTACAGGTCTTGCCTATGTAAAGGTAACTAGTATAGTGGTATGCAGTTGGGGTATGTGCCACAGAACTCATACAATTACACTTAATCTGATTCTGCTTCTGAGCTGGGTGACATCACAGGACTGATTACTTGCAGTGGGGAGGGGGAAAAAGGGTGGTTTAGCAGATGACAAGGATAAAGGCCAGTGCAAAAGGTGGTTTCTCTTTGGAAAGCAGTAAAACCCACTGTCATGACAGGATGCAGACACAAATACACACAACCACACTCAGCCATTTGCTGACGCACACACTCTGGTATTTATTGACACACACATAGACTTGCCAGTTGTGGGATCAGAGCTCTTTCCTATCTACAGATCACTATTACAGCACTACACAGAGATTACACATTTCAAGGCAGTCAGAATGCCCTTCTAAGATTGAGGACATCAACAGGGATTATGACAGTTAAGATGTACATAGCTGTACACCTGTGTGTTTGTCCATTACAAACTGTATGCACAAACAAGGCACATCATCTGCAGGTAAGACATAGGTAGGCCTGAGAGGTATAGTTGTAGCACAACAAGCCCTGAACTGGAGTATGCCCTTCTGTTGAATGGACTACTATCACTATAAAGGGTTACAGTGGTCATACTTATAAACATAGAATCACAGGACTTGTTTGGATGCAGTGACTCTAATTACACAAGGTGACAGTGGGCATGCTCATACACTTAGTAGCACAGGGCTGTTTGGGTTTCACTCTGATTCTAACCGCAGAAGGCCACAGTGTGCATGCTCATACACTTAGATGTACAGAACATGTTGTAATGGACTCCTATTGTAAACACACAGGTTTACAGCTATGTACACCTTAACTGTCAGCATATATGCACATCATACAGGTTTACTACCAGATACCTGTATGTGTCCCGTAAATGATATATCTGTGTCTGTGCTGTGTGATATACATGCATACATGTACATGAACTACTGCCATACATATGTGAAGTATACATAATCATGCATGTGTGGAAGTGACACAGTTGGTTAACTGGGACACACAGGTGGATGCAAAGTACACCATGTGTCACACACAGTGCTGCTCTGAAAGGCATACATTGATATCAGGTTGTGGACAGTGGCATGTGCAAGCATAATATGTGAGCCCCATTGTCTAATGGTACTGAGGTGCAGGTGTCAAGATGACCTCTCCCGGCTATGTTAGTAGTTGTCATTATTAGCAGGACCACTCCACTAAGTATATCTGACATTGGTCATCTACACAATCTCTGCTGCTGTCTGTCACCTTAGATGTAACATTTGATACTAAGCACAATACTGCCACTTGCAGTGATGTCATGGTACGAGTGGCAACTGCTTGACCAAAACAATGAGCCAATGTCCTGCTGTAATTATGAGGTTGTCCAGTGTCTGTCATTCCGGTATGACATGACTGAAAGAAGACAAGCCTTTGTCACAGATCACATGCATCCAAGATTCAAGGGAGTGTGGATAATACCTAGGTTGCATTTACCCATATAGTGCTATTCCAAGGCAAATGTCCTAAACACAGAAGTAACACCCTGACACCTACAAGACAATTGCATTGGATGCTTATGTTAACCAGTGCTAGATGTGTGGCTGTTGTAATCCATTTGCTCAGTGTAGAACCTACAATGGGGAGTACTGACATCTGTGCAGTAAGGAACACCTCACTGAAGGCTCTGTAGTGCATAATAGCATTACCACCATATAACTTAGATCCAGACATGTGGGCCACAACACTCGTACTGACCACTCCAGGTGGTGGTGTCCACATATTCATAAAGGCTATTCACAAGTAAAAACCACTACTCCAACATAATGCATCCCAGATGAGTCAGGTAGAGGTGACAGTGGCAAAAGCTGCATTCTAGGTTGTATCCTCATATACATCCACCACCATGTCCTCAGACTACCAACACACATCCATAAATGTGGTATGAAATAGTATGGTACAACATCAAATAACCTTCGACTGGTGGACTGTACCTAGACCTACATCAACTGTGCAAAGTACCCATGTACTGACACAGTTGCATAATGTGTTATGCAATACAATAATACCACTGTTTGTAACCAGGTCAGTTGTACACATACCAGATTCCCTCAGATGTTGTCAGCATTAACACAGTTGACTGTTGCTGTACACCAGTAAACAACACCCTCATGGTTGGATATGACCTAGATGTACCTGCCCTGGATATGTACATCCCACACTCATACAACATAAATGAAAATACCATAGCTGTTGTTGTCCTTTGTACATACAGGTGGCTACATTCATTACACACATGCACATGGAAGATAGGTACATGGCTGCTGAATGCTAACAGTACATAAGGTTTGATATCTATGTTGACAGAGGTAATATTCCCTCTCTACTGGTCACCCATGACACCTATCATATCATATAACAACCCATGTGGCATGTATGTCATTAGACATGTCCACTAAATGCAATGCCTACAAGCATACCCAAATAACAGGATCATAGGACCTACACACATGGCCTATATTGACAGACTCAGAGAAATACAGCTATGCTCTGTGTGTTCCTGAGTAGTTACAGGTAATATGTCCATGACATGTACATCCATGTGTGACCCACAGCTCCTACATATACCACATGTCAACAATTGTAAGCCATGCATGCTGTGTGCTGTCTGGACAATAACCTTATTACCACAATAGCCAGAACATGCTAGTTGAGATGTTTACAATCCACAGACCTCAGACATGCTTGAATAAGTGTAATGCCTAGCTCAAACAGAACACATTACTGGCACTCTTACAGTAATCGTGAGGTGTGTGTGGCAAATATAATGTGTGTGTGTGGTGAATATGATGTGCTCACTGTTGACCATTACAGTGCCCTGGCTTCACAGTGGAACTGTCAACTAACAGTTTGTGGGATCATGACATGGAATATTGCTGTGTGTGTGTCTTGCTGATATGTGCTGTTGGCATAAATGTACACTTAGCTACTCAGTGAAGGTGGTTGTGTGCCCTACCAGTACATGGATACAACATCCATTATGGTGTAATGCTCAGCTAAGTTTCACACATGGTGTGGGGAAGGTGTGGAAGGTATCCTCATGACCTGCTAGTCCACTTACTGATGGAGACTGTATATGTGTACATGTATTGGTGTGTGTTTAGATTCCATGTGTGTGCAGTGTCTGATGTTTGAAGATGACTGTTTTCTTAGTACATCATGCAGTTGCAATACAGCCTCAACATTGTCAACTGTATATGGTGATATGTTCAAAGTACAGTAAGCTGTACTTTAGGTATGGACAGATGTTTGGACATAACTACTAAGTGGTGGGGCTACTTTGCAGATGAATGATTACTGAGGACAGCTCACAGGTGTGTTACAACCATTCCTACAATAGCCTGTGTAACTGCTAAGCTATGGTTTTGTTAATTGAAGGGGAAGACACACAACATAGAATGCAGTAAGGGTGACACTGAAGGGAAACCTCTTGACACCTGTAACAGTAACACCTCTCCTGTGCATATGTTGTGCATATATCAGCACAGTTGGCAAAGGAAAGAGCCATTATGCTTTGTAGCATGTGCAATAGTGCTGTAACTTTGTAATACCTATCATGTGATAAGCAGGTGTTTGATTCACAGTACTGGCACGTGTGAGTGTGTGTGTGTCCATATATGTCACGTATGGTGGAGAATACATCCCAAATGTTTTTCACTCTCCTGTACACTGTTGTAGACATCTGTACAGAGTGAAGTGTAGAAAGCAAGACATAGGCAGGAGTTTGAATCTCACACATGTCAAGTGTCTGTATGTGTGTGACAGGTGTAGAAGGGCATTCTAACCACCCGTAAACATGTATGTCCTGGGGTGAGGTTTATTGTTACATAGCCTAATGGTGAACCCCCGTCTCCACATACACTCACTGCATTCTAGTATCCCTCGATTTTAGGCCATTCTAGCTACCTGTACATATGTAATCTCTGTGGCGTGTCTTGTAATTGCGTAGTACTATAATGATGATTGGCACATAGGTAGGGGTTCTCATCCCAACACTGGTAACTGTGTGTGTGTGTGTGTGTGTGTGTGTGTGTGTGTTGCTGTGTCTGTGAATCCTTGAGTGTGTGGATGTGTTATTGTGTCTGTGAATCCCTGAGAGTGTGGATGTGTATGTGTATTTGCATCCTGTCATGGGAGCGAGTATTACTGCTTCCCAATGAGAAACCACTTTTTCCACTGGCTTTTACCTTTGTCTTCTGCTAAACCACTCTTTTACCTCCTCCCCTTAGGCTTTAGGCATTAGGCTTATTGTTACATAGCCCAATGATGAACCCTCCTCTTCACATACACTCACCGCATTCTAGTATTCCTCGATCTTATGCCATTCTGGCTACCTGTACATGTGCAATCTCTGTGGCGCGTCTTGTAATTGCATTGTACTATAATGATGACTTGCACATAGGTAGGAGTTCTCATCCCAACACTGGTATGTGTGTGTGTGGGTGTGTGCGTGTGTGTGTGTGTGTGTGTGTGCGTGTGTGTTGCTGTGTCTATGAATCCCTGTGTCTATGAATCCCTGAGTGTGTGGGTGTGTATGTGTGTTTGCATCCTGTCATGGGAGCGAGTATTACTGCTTCCCAATGAGAAACCACTTTTTCCACTGGCCTTTACCCTTGTCTTCTGCTAAGCCACTCTTTTACCTCCTCCCTGCTCCATGTAACTATACCTGTGATGTCACCCACTATGGATGTGATGGCTCTGCAGTAGCTTACTACACAGCTATCATGCTCTTGGATCATTAGATCAGTAAACATGTTTGCAACTTGGGAGATTATAACTGTGATGTGGAAGTTACAAAGTGCATGTAGGTATTGTTATACAGACTGTGTGTAGTCTACATTTACATATGGGACACTAACTGCAAACACTGACATCCCCCGCACATGCAATTACACCTGAAAGAAGAAGGCAGAACATCAGGATCAACATGTAGTTACTGTTGTTACACATGATACATACTGTCAAAAGTACAAAATGCATTCTAAAACTGTAGTACACGGTATGTCTGCTGTCTGTCAACATTACTCAACAATGGTAATCTACAATTGTCTTCCTAGTATGTTCACCCTGTGCATCAGACCATATGAGCATGTTCCTGCACCAATGGTGTGGATGACAGGGATGCGGCACAGGCATCATCATATGCACAGGGTGATAATGTTTGCCAGAGGCCTAGGTTGCACCATTGGTTGACATCATTTGTGTGGGTTAGGGCCTATAATCTCATTTGGCATGTGTGAACGTAATGCGTGTGTGTGTGTGTGTGTGTGTGTGTGTGTGTGTTGAGGTGCCCTACATTTGTTATTGGTGTGTGTGTGTATGTATGCACACAAGTCTGGCATGTGTCTCGCCTACATAGTGGTACTATTGACAGCTGCAGACTGTACAGGGCAGGGTTTGCAGTTCGCAGTGTCCGGCCATGGCCATGTGAACTGTACCTGCCAGGGATTGCACGGGCACTACCAGGCAGATGTCAAGATTGGGTACTCTCTGATGACACATGTTCACTTCAACCGTGTCATATTTGGGACCATCCAGGACGACGTGCACGTTGCCTGCTGTGTCCTGGTGTGGACAGCACAGCACCAGATGCACTGCTGCTGCTACTACCACCACTATTGGAGTGGGCATGTGATGTAGCATGTTCACGTAGACCTTCAACAGGTGATGTAGCTGGCCTACGTCCACGTGCCCAATGCCTCACTCCCACCAGATGTTCCAGCACAGACATTCCATGCTCGAGGATTGACATGCCACAGTCAAGGGCCCCCACCATTTTACCCAATCATCTATCCAAAACATCTGCAAGATGATGTTGAGCATTTGCAATTGCCTGGATGTTGTCAGTTAAAGTATGGACAGCAGCACTCTGAAGCCTGATACCTTCTCTGTTGTGCAATTCAGCATGTGCCTGTGCCTCCATTACAGCCTGAAACATGCATCTGGTGACAACAGCTGATGTGCTATATCTTGCAGGGGCATGATGGCCAGAAGTCCTCTTACGAGCAGCCCTGGGCACATGCCTGTGTGGGACATCACCAGTCAGTTGGCTGGGATCATGGTGTGCAGGCACACCTTCCATAGTCTCAACACATTCCTTTTCCATGCTACCACCTGCCAACTGTCCTTCCTCTATGGCCACTGGTGATGGGGTATGTGTAGGCATGAGAACTATGTGTGGGGATGAGGGGGTTACAGGTGGAATGGCAACCAATAGCACAGATTCAGCCCCTGAGAACCCTGTCTGTGCCTCAATCATACTTTCATCATCACTGCTAGAGTCTGTGGGGACACTAACATCAGGTGGACGGCAGGAAGACAATGCACCTATAGCAACACCTATGAGAGGCAGACAAGAACTGTACATTACAAGTTATACAGCACAGTACAGACACACAGGCACACAGACAGACACACAGGCAGGCACACAGAAAGACACAGACAGAGACACATGATATGGCACCCAACGGCATGCAGCATGCATGTGATATGGCAGAAGGCATTCAGCTTACACAATTATAGTAGTAGTTTTCATACATCCCTGTGTTGCACACAACAGCATGCATGTGTTATAGCAAAAGGCATGCACCTTACACAATTATAGTAGTAGTTAACATACATCCCTGTATTGCACCAATTGTGTTAGTAGGTCATGCCCCAAACCTGCAACACAATATATGCACTATGCATTGCTGCACTGCACTGCCATGTTTTGTGCAACATACACCACATTTTAACAGACCATCACTGACCTATGTACATCTGCCACTGATGCTTTGTGTTGGCCACTGCCCCTATGTGTGATGAGGACATGAGTGGAAGGGTATGTTGCATGAATACTATGATTGCCTGAGCCCTAGCTTGCATATCTCCCCCACAGCAGTACATGTCTGCTTACCCCTGAGCTGAGTCTACAGACAATGTACATGTGGCGGTACACACTTTGACATGGCTGTCCCTACTTTGCAATGGTGCCACAGACCAGCACAGGTTAACAGTACACCATCCTGATGTGTGGCATATGACCTTGCCAATCACATGTAGTATGACATGTCTTCTGCTGATGTGTTGAATGACATGCATACATGTTTAACACAATGGTATCCTTTCAAATATACAGTGAGGTAATATACAGTGAGGTAATGGTGTCCCAATGCAGGGACGTGTTATACTAACATGGACCTTCAGCTTACGCAATGTTGCCAGTCCACCCTACAGATATACAGTGATGTACTGCACATTGAGCTGATGTGCATAGCCATTGCAGGGCATCATGTGGTGTCACTATTGCTATACAGTGTGAGTTAGAGACACAGTTCATAGCCATGATTGTGTTCAGATACAATACATATCTAATGTAGAATGTGACCCACATCACTGAGGTGTATATACACTAAACCCTAATGTAGAATGTGTGACACAGTACACTGAAGGGTCTACAGATGACACCCCTGCACATCTGCAACCATATTGCTGATGCCTGGCAACTATGCCCAGAAGTGGATAACCTAGCAGTACTCCATGTCCCACATGCCATCTGTGTACCTCACACACATGAGGAGCAAGCATGACAGTGATTTCTGACACCAGCAAGGTGAATGTACTGTATCTGCGGCCTGATGTGGTTGTATGTGTATGTTGTGCAACACATGTATGTATTTGGATACTGTATAGGTGAAAGCTTTCATGTCGTGACACACTCAAAATGTTCAAGACATGTTATGTGGTGGTTTGATGTCATGCCTACACAAGCTGCGCACAGGCCTGTATGATGTTTAGTGTGTCACATCTGCAATATCACCATTACACAAGGGCCATAGTTGTATTGCGTTGAGCCAATGTACAACAGGGTGTACACACATGTATATCCCTTCTACCGTGTGTGTGTTGCTTCATGTCTCTGACCATCCTCCATGGCCATGTGTAGACATGTTTTATCCAATGGTTGAGATGGGCATCTATTCCACATGTCAGTGTTGTCCCATATGACATGCACCCATAGATGTAATATGCTCCACTGAGGACAGCGTTATGCAGACAAAGGGTGGCATGTTTGGGATGAGAGATATGCTTTGCAGGATAGTTAACCAGTGTTGCAGTCAGCCCACAAAATGTCATGGATATGTCAGATAGCACATGACATTGTGCGGCAGTCATACCACCATACATTATGTGTACGTGTGTTAAATGGCCACATGGCAGATAGCATGCAATTAATATGATCTGTGCATTATCAAGCCTGATAAATAATAACAATCTCACCTGCAACAGGCTGCTTTCACTGAGAAACACCAGAGGTACCTAAAAAGGAGTGTCACAGCAGTAAGATCATTATCCGCACCTGTGTGATAGCTACAGGGTGCAATGTGCATGTTAGCACATAAGTCAGTACAATAGACTATACTATGGAAAATGCACATCTGTGCATACATAGAGTAGCAAACTATAGTATGTGGCATGTGTGCATACATGCCTTGCATATGATGTTATGTTAAATACTGTACAGTAACACATATAACTATATGAAATATAGTTGTGTTCTTTGTGCAGTAGTGACTTACCAGGCAACTCCTGGCTCAGTGGTTGTGAGACACCTACCTCCACAATTCCAGCTAAAGTTTGTGTAGGGAGTTCTGCAGGTGTCCCCAGGTTGGCCAGTAGCTCCTCGGTATGTTTGATTGGGGGCTGGGTGAGTGCCCCCCCCACCTGTTGCAGCTTGTTTCCTGGTGATTGCATTTGCATGCTTTTTTGCCCATCTAATGAGGTTGGTGCAGTGTTGGTGCACCTGCTGATAGGTGCGATTGTGGCCGACAACATCATTTACCATCCTGTGAAGTTCCTCCCACTGGGCATCCTGCTGCTGTGCATCCTGTGGCACATGGCTGAAGAGTGTTTCATGGTTGTCAAGGAGGTATGGAATGAGGTCCTCATCCTCCAAGTGGGTGTATGGTGGGATCCTGGCACATGGCATACCTGGAAGACATAATGGTGGAGGCAGGTCACAGTAACTCACACAGAAGTACAGAAGTACAGCTGCACATATATGGGTATCACATTTATTATGATTACAAATATGTCTTAGCAAACCTTTATGACACTAACACCACTGACATGTTTAACTCACGTACATTTGACACTTACTGGTGATTTGATGTTATCACCATATATGTGTGTGTCAAGTGATGACATTGCTCATACTCCATGTGGATGTTTTCTTGATGTGGGCATGTCTGTTTGCCTGTACTGGTGTCTTTTCCTATCAGCACATGCCTAGATATGTTCAAATTAATGCAAGAGACCTTAATGCTGTGTATATGTCACATATATATATATATTCATACACAGCCTTAAGGGACATGACCAGTGACCCTGCAGACATGCTCACAGAAAGTTTTACATGTATGTGTTTTGCCATATACATCTATATGGCACTGTACAGCAGTATAGCATCCTGCCATGTATTACCTGTGTTGCACATGTGAAACACATGCAACAATGGCTAGCCTGATGGTATTTGCAGGGTTGGATATCAACTATAGCATGTATGGTCATAGTGAACTAGTAGGCTATATGCCATGGGCCATTTATGAGCCAAGGCTGAAAGGTTACCTAGCTGTAGCCAACAGACAGGTAGCTTTCAGTGGCCAGTTCAAGCAGTGCTACAGAACTGATCCACAGGGTTACTGATATATTTGCCATGCAGTCATCACACCATGTCTCAAAGAGGGGCAATGTGCAGCTTTGCTGGACAGGGATGCATAGTATGACAGGAGTATGTAAAGTGTAGGGGGTAGGGATCTGTCAGGCATGTTATGATCCTTGTATTAGCAGGTGGATGTCCATAATGTATGTGTTTATTTGAAATCAGGATGTGTGAGTGTAGCATGTCCAACATCTCTGGGTTGGACATGGCTGTATTCAGGTAGGCATCATGCTACATGGTGGAGCTAGGGTTTGGGAAGGCCTGCATAGGCCATATGAACATGGCCAATAAACCTTAAAGGAAATACGTGATCTATTATGGGTCACTTGAGTGTTGAGTATGGCTGAACAATGATCTCTATATTCATGGATGGCACCCTGTCATGATTAGGGATGCCACTTATGACTACCTGAATGGTGTGGTAACGTGACTATCAAAAGAAAGACTACTGTCCAGCTGTATCCCATACACACACAGTTTCCATTATGTTGACCGCTGCTTAGGTGGTAGTTCATGGGTATAGGGTTTTTAACATAGGGGAGGTCAATGCAATACTTAGCTGTCAGATTGTGGCCATATGTCACACACCACACATCTGACCCACAAAGGCCGTTCTGTATGTTGCCCACAGCACTCATTGAGTCAACTATTGCTCCTAGCTCCTAGTCATTTGCATACTTCAATAGGCAGATGCCTTCTGTGTTAGTCTGTGTGGTATAGATAACAAAGAGGGGGAGTACCAGGAATGAACCCTGTATTACTGTAGCTGGCACGGGTTTGTTGTGCGTGTATTAGTCAGGCACATTCTGTAGTATTGGTTCTACCAGCAGTCCATAGGTTCATAGGTTCATAGGTTCATACTAGGCTATCTTCCCTAGGGCATTTATAAGCCTAGCCAGAATGTGTTTGGCTTTTGCCACCCATTTTAAATTTATTTTGCTATGCCCTTTTTCGAAGTTAGTATACTGTGCCTCTGTCTAACAGTGACACAGAAGTGATACCCGGGGTAAACCTATGATCTCCCATCCACTCATCAAGATTCCTCTTGAAAAGAGTCAATGAGGGACTCTGCCTAACCTGGACTGGGATTTTATTCCAGAGTGAAGGGAGCCTCTGGGTTATGAATCTGTCCCTCCAGCATGTCCTATTTATTTCAGTGCTGAAGTTCAAGTCTCTCGAGCGCGTAGCTCGATGGGATTTGAATTTTCTGAGGTGCAGCATGTCCATTAATTCCGGGTTGGACATGGCTTTATACATCAGGCACAGATCGCCTCTGAACAGGCAGTATGCCACTGAGTAGATCTGGAGTTTCTTTAACCGGGCAGCATATGGCATCTGTTTGAGCCCTTTGATCCTCTTGGTGAGGTACTTTTGGGGTCTTTCCAGTTGCTGCAAGTGTCTGGTAAGGTACATCCCAAAAGGGGCATTGTACTCATTTATGGGCCTGATGAGGGATGAGTAAAGAGGCACGATGACCTCCCATTATCTAGATGTGAATCCCTTCATGATTAGGTGGGCTATATAAAATGTTTTTCTAACCACTTTGGCCACGTGGTTGTCAAATGAGAGATTGCTATCAACTTGGGTCCCCAGGTCCCTAATTACTTCTGCTGTACTTAATGGATTACCACCTATGTGGTAATTTGTGGGCACTTTGCTTTTGCCAAAGGGGATGACTATAAACTTTTTGGCATTTAGCTTGAGGCCATGGCTCTGGCACCAGTTGTCTGTTTCTATAAGGCCCTTTTGGAGGATGCTTGTGTTGGCTGGAGTGTCAATTATGGCACCCAGTTTGCAGTCATCTGCGAACGTGGTCAGCCACAGTCCTTCCGTGTTGGCCTGTACCTCCGAGAAATATATACCGAACAAGAGAGGTCCCAGGATTGAGCCTTGTGGGACAACACTTGTAACTGGTTTGGAGTCTGACATGGCTCCAGCAATTCTAACCATGTGGGTTCTGTCCTTGAGCCAGTTTGCAATCCATCTTGTGACATAGGGGTTTATATTTAAGCTGGTGAGCTTATCTATAATGCCCGAGTGGGGTTTTGTATCAAAGGCTTTTGCGAGGTCCAGGTAGGCTGTGTGGACCACCTTCCCCTCGTCAATGGCCTTGGTGACTGTTTCAAAGAAATCAACCAGGTTTAAGAGGCAGGATCTGCCCTTAACAAAGCCGAACTGGGTAGGATCCAGTGTTTGTAGGTCCCCAATATTTTTATTTATGAGGTCCATGATGATCCTTTCCATAGCTTTGCAGACCAAGCTAGTCAGGCTTATGGGGCGATAGTTTCCAGGATCCTTTGAGGCACCACCTTTATGGAGAGGGACCACTGTTGCTGTACGCCACTCTTCGGGCACATATCCTGTAGTAAGGCTGAGAATGAACAGTAGTTTTATGTTTGGGTTTAGCTCTTCTTGGAGTTCATGTAGGACGCAGCCTGGGACACCGTCTGGTCCCATTGATGCTGTGTTTTTGCTTTGGAGAGGGCGGCTCTTACCTGAGCATCTGAGATGTCAGGAGGGCAGCACTCTGCTGGGATAGATATTTGCCCTTTTGGTGGGGGGGGGGTTTGCACTGAACCTGTCAGCTAGGATGTTGGCAATGTCTGTTGGTTCGGTGTATTTTTTGTCATTTTGGACTAATTCTGAGCATATCTGGGAATTACCACCCAGGTTCCTAACATAACTAAAGAAAGCCTTGTGATTATCCTTAGTGTCCTGTGCAATTTTTCTCTCGAAGCTGGCCTTAGACAATTTTGTGTGTGCCCGTAGTTTTTTGCTAACATTGATCAGTGATGCCTTCCCTTTTTGGGATTTTGCTCTATCATTTAGTAGCTTCCTCCTTCTATTGTATAGTTTGTTTATGGCTGGGGTCCACCAGACAGGACATCTGCCTTTGGAGGATTGGGTCTTGGTTTTATTTGGGATCGCATGATCCATGCATTCCTGAAGGTGTTCATAGAATGCGTTTATAAAGGATTCTGTGGTCTGGGCCGTAATTTCCACAGGCCCGGGGGCTTTGAAGGATTCCACTGCGGTTTTGAGGAGTGTGAAATTTGCTTCAGAGAAGTTTTTCACTGTGGTTTTCTGGGCAGTGGGTGGGGTCGGGATGTGAATATCCAGTGAGATAAGTTTATGGTCTGATCTTACCAGTGAGGGATACACTTCTGGTTTGGAGCATAGAGTCCCCATGTTGGTGATGATCAGGTCCAGTATGTTTTCCCCTCTTGTGGGAGTGGTAACAAGTTGTTCCATAGCATTTGAGTTTATAAATTCTAGGAACCTTTGGGCTAGGGTGTTGGAGCTAGAGAAGTGCTCCCAGTCTATGTTTGGGTAGTTGAAGTCGCCCAATATAATGGTGTTTGGAGAGACCTTCATATTTTCCAGTGTTCTCAGGAAGGCCGAGTGGGGTTCCTGCGTTTGGGAGGGTGGTCTGTAGCAGGCTATAAACTGGAAGGCAGTTTTACCCACTGTTAGTTGCACATGGATAGTCTCTGATGCTTCGTGCTTTGCCACCAACCTGGAGGTGTGGGTATCTTTGATGAATATCGATACTCCCCCTCCTTTTGTGGTTCGGTCCAAGTTTTGGGGCTGAAAAGCATGGTATGAGGTACAACCTGGTAGTGCTAGGGTGCTCTCGGGAGCCCTGAACTAGGTTTCTGTTACTGCACAGATATTGATGTTCTCCATGCTAAGGAGAGTTTCAAGTGCGTGCATCTTGAGGTTTAGACTTCTGGCGTTGAGTAGCATTACTCTTAGTTTCTTATCCCTTGTGATACCTATGGAGGTGGGTTTGTCTTTTGAGCCTTGCCTAAAAAAGGCACTATGGGGGTAGCAAGAGCCTTTGCCAATATCCGAAAGCCCAGGGGTGACAAGTGCAAGCCATCCCTAGTGAAGCATCGTTGCTTGTCGAGCATATCATCCCAAGCTGACAGGCATTGGATCCCCTTTGAATGACATCAGTACTTAAGCCAATTGTTGAAATTGATCATCTTGTCTTCATATTGTGGCATCATTCTTCATGAGGGTAAGATGCTACTCAAGGTCAGGGTCATACCGGCCTGGGCTACATGCTCAGAGAGCTCCTTTATGTCTCTTTTCATGTAGTCCAGGGGAGGTACATCTCAGGTCATTCACACCAGCATGGACAATGACTGAGTCATATTTGTACTTGCCTTGGAGTGACTTGAGTGCTTGTGTTATGTGACAGATCCTAGTGCCTGATAGGCTGCTCACCCTGACCCTCTCCTTGTTCAGCCTGGTGAGCGGGACGTCAGTATGCCTGACGATAGAGTCACCTATTACAAGTGTATCAGGTGTGTTGTTTAGTCTTAAGGGCTGTGACTGTTCGGCACACTGGCTTTGTGAGATATGTGTTGCACGTGTTTTATTTTGGGGTAGCGGCTGCTTGGGTGTCTGCTTTGGAGGTCTCTGCTGCTTCAGTAGATCTTTATTTAGAGCCTCCGAGTATGTTTTTGTGTGATTATGTGTTTGGTTTGCTGTCGTGGTAGGTCTATGTGAGACTGGAATTGTAGTGAGTGTGGTTTCCTTCTCCTCCTGACTGGTTATGCCAGTACTGAGTTGAGAGAGCTTAGCCTTCAGTTTGGCTATATGGTTTCATCTCTCACTTGTGTTGGAATTTGTTGGGAGGAGGAGAGGGTTGTCTGTGTACATGAGGCAGTTGTAACATTGCCTCAAGATTCCCAGATTCACCAACTGGACCGGAGAGATTGACAACTGACCTTTGGACATGCTAGAATAATATTGGGAATTCCTTAATAACTGAAAACAAGGGCCAGTGGGGAGTGAGGGTGTAGTGCTTTTAATTTTGCCAAACAATCCTGTGACATAAGAATATACACCTAGTTTACTAAGTGTAGCTGGAACACAGTATGGGTGATGGTGTTCTAAGACTTAGCAAGGTCATGATATGCTGTGTGAATCAACCTTACTGTCATCTACATCTTTACTGACTACAAGTTGATCAAGGTTCATGGCCTTACAGACCAGACTCAGCAGGGTAGTAGTGCACTATTCCCCATTTTATGTGGTGAATTCCCCTTTGTGTGGTGTGATAACTACTGCTGTGCACCATTCAGTGTGTACACAGCCTGACATGAAGCTATGATTGAACATGATGGGTATGTGGACAGAAAATTGTTCTGACACTGGTGTAAAATGCACCCTGGGATGTTGACAGGTCCCATGCAAGCTGTATGTATGGCTTTAGAGAGTGCAGCTTGTACCTGCATAGTTGTTATTACAGGGGATCTGTAGTGTACATGGATATATGAATACGTGTACCTGTTGGGGGGAGGTGAGACTGGGTTTAGGTTATCCAAGACTCTATCTGGATGAACAGGTACTATTTCTGTAGGTGCAGTACTTCCCATGCTATAGTGCTGTAAAGCACGGCAGGTCTTGTTGTTGCCATTACTATTAATGACACAGCTAAAGAATGCTCTGCGGTTGGCCTCATAATATGTGGCTGATTAGTTTCACAGTAGCTTTGTGTGGTTTTATATATCTGCATCTTACTGAGGCTGTCCAGGGATCACCTCACTCATGTGTGTTCACTCTTGCAACAGTTACTACCTTCCGTGGTACAGTTTAAGGCAGGGTACCACCTGTTTGCCTTCCTGATTGTGTTTGGTTGAATCGTGGTTCTGTTTCAATGGCACAATCACTGCACTTATGTGAGTGCTTAAACTGCATCTGTGTCGGATTCAGCATTAGCACATGCATTGTCCATTTGCATGGATGCCATGACAGTCACCACTTCGCTCTTAAGAAGCATAACATTGGCTTTGGAGACTGACTATGTGTAACTTCTGTTAGCCCTGTTTGTGTGACTATGGTGATCCAGGTCATTGAGGTCAATGAAATCCAACATGCATTGAGCACAGGTGTTGGTACATGAGGAGTCTTCCCAGTTCATAATGGAATAGTTGAGAGTAGCCATTATTATGTTTTTCGGTCTCAAACGTAATATTCCCCATTGCAGCACAATATGACAGTTGGGAATTCTGAGGCATGGTGGTTGATCTGTCACAAGGTGCAAATTGGATTCCACTTTGGCGCAAAGGTAGTTTCTCAGCATAATGCATCTGAAGTTATGCAAGTGCAACTAGATTGGGGGTGTACATATCCGTCAGGAATATGGACACACCTGTGGCCTGTGTGTCCAATAAAGGATAATGACCAAGAGGTGATCTATGTGTTATAACATGGTCATGCAGGGGTGATCTCCGGAGCATTGAACCATATCACAGTCACTGCACAGATATGTTCTCCATGTTAAGGATTGACGTAAGTGAGTCCATATTGAGTTTCTGAAATGTATCATTGAGTAGCAATACCCGCAGTTTATTGCTTGGCTGTCCCTGTTACAGCAGTGGACTTTCACTTGAACTTTGCATGATGAAGGCACTAACTAGTATCCAGACTCCCAGGGGTGACAAGTGCAGGCTCTGTTTGGCAAAGCATCATGGTCTGTCAACCATGTTATCCCAGGCAGAGAGATATTGGATACCCTTTGAATTACACTAGTACATTAGACAATTGTGGAATACAATCCTGTTGTCCCTGTACTGGAGTATCATTCTGGCCAATGGCAGAATGCTACCCAGGCCTTGGGACATACCTGC
The DNA here is from genome assembly GCF_019279795.1 of Protopterus annectens. NCBI lineage: Eukaryota > Metazoa > Chordata > Ceratodontiformes > Protopteridae > Protopterus > Protopterus annectens. The sequence continues at coordinate 991,424,655 of NC_056731.1, forward strand.
ATGGGCTACAAGACCTGACAGTTTCTACATGTGTGTTTCCATGCAGTCCAGGCTACTGCATCACAGGTCCTGGACAACAACATGGAATATGCCAGAGCCATGTGTATAGTTCAAAAGGTGGTCTGAGTGTATGGGTATGTGGCTAATCATGGCAGACAGGCAGCTGACAGTAAGTTTGCCCTTGTATAGCTTGGTGTGTAACATAGTGCTACAGTTTGCATTCACAAATGAGTACTGCTGGTCATGCTTCTGGCCACGTGTTCTGAGGGGTGGCACAATTTGGCAAACTATGTCATACAGTTTGTGTATTTCATTGCCTGTCTATTTCAGCTTGGGAGGTCTCTTGCTTGGCCAGATACTTAGAAGTCTCTGTAAATGTGTGTGATTTCTGGTGATATGTGTGGGTGCCCTTACTGTGTTTTGGTAAGGGTATGTGTTGGTTGCGGTGATGAGATGCATGTGTTAACCTACACCTCATGACTGTCCAGTCCAGTCATGGCTGCAGACTGGACTGCCTTCCAGCTTACCCCTCTAGCTGCATTCCAGACAATGTGTGGAGGTGTGGTGTTAGGTGTATTTGGCAGTGAGCATGGCATAGAGATTACATTCCCCCAGGATGGCCACATACACAAAGCTGACATTAGTAAACACCAGTAGCTGACTAGTAGACATGCCTGTATGAGCAGTCAGTACTACAAGTGCCAAGTACTGTATTTAGTTTACTTATTGCTTATGAAGATGTTTTAGACAGTGATGCTCACACGTAAATATTTGTGTTATGGACATGACAACACTGGCTATTACAGAAACATATTAGCTACCTCATCTGAGGAGCACATCACATCCTGATAGTTGATTACAGATGATGGAAGTGTCAACAGGTCTGTATCCTTTTCTGGGTATATACTCACATATACACCAGAGCCATGAGCTCTGTTGGGCATGGACACCCACTCCCCAAACAGAGTCAAGTATCAATAGACTTTGCTGCCACTATCAACATGATCAGGATATAATCAGATAGTGTAAGCCATCACCAAGGAAGCAGCTATTGCACATGGGCAGCAGTCCCGTACATCTTACACTCCTACTGCAGATGTTACACTGGAGTTAAAGATGATATGAGACTGTATTTACCATAGAGTTGTTCCACGGGGCCTTCGCATTTTGCGAATGCCTACATATGGTGAGCAGTTTCTAGATTTATTGAGAGACTGGCAGCAATTTAATTTAGAATTAAGCTTTAGCCATATGCAATTATTAATACAATACTTTCTTCCGTTTGAACAACAACTCATTACTGCCATCCTTGAAAGACAATCTAATATGTGTGCCTCTTTTCCAGAGAATGTGTTATCTCCAGCTTTAGATGAACTGATTGAATAAATAGTCTCTTTCCAAAATCGCCTTTTTAGCATCAAGAGGCATACGTTGGAAAGAGATCTACATGATTTTGCTAATGATCATGTCTTTTCATGGCTTAGAACTCCAGCTACCGGCTTAAATTTGGAGGCAGTGATAGAACAGAACGATTCCTCAACTCGATTGGAGAAGAGAAATACACCAACTTCGATGATGTCATCACAGAGACTAGAAGTGGTGCCACATGATGATACGATGATTACACGGGGCTTAAAGGTTCCAACTCAGACAGAAGCAGTTATAACAGCAGCTTCAGTTGATATCGCTATTAATGAACAACTTACTTCTACATCTTTAATAAGTCAACAGTCGAATGAGTAGACGGTTAAAACTAAGGACAAGTCTGTCCATATCCCTTTGCTTTTCCCGCCTCTCTCTTTACCCATACGGGACATCAGTACATCCAAAGACAAAATACAGTTAAACAGAGGGAGAAAACGCTCCCTACAATTATCAGAGACAGAAAAGATGTCTCCACAAACGATAAAGAGGATGTGGTAGAAGTCGACCAGGGACTAATTTGCAACTTATCTAACAGGACTTTCTCGAACATTGAGTTAAATGTATTGGTATGTAGTTTATACCAGCTTCTAATATGCATTTATCAGATATGATAATTGACATTAAAATGTTCACTTGAAATGTCATGCTACGAATTATGTTATATAATATGAATATTTATAGGAAGCCTAGTTGCTTTATGCCTGTTTTAGATCCCATATTGGAAGTGTTTAGTTGTTTATGTGAAAAATAAGTCAGAGCCTATTTTTTGAATACAACCTGTAAATGGAAAGATTTTAGAAACTTGACTAATGATGAATGGATTGTTTTATGTGCATTACAAAATGATGATTCAGTTATTTTTAGACCAGCAGATAAGGGAGGTTCTTTGGTTATACTTGATAGGGAATGCTATTTTGAACTGGATGAGTTATTAAATGATGACAATATATATTGTTTTATTGATTTAAATACTGTGTATCATACCATTGATTAGATTCATGGAGTCTTAAATAGTTATTTTGCTAGTAATATGATCAGTCTTGATTTATATAATTATTTTAAAATTGCACATCCTATTATACCTATTTTGAATGAACTACCTAAAGTACATAAGTCAATGGAAAGACCCCCTATGAGACCTATTGTTTCTGGTAGGGGATGGGTCACTGAATCTATGTCTATTTTTGTAGAGAAAGAGTTAAGAATGTTGGTGGACAAATCTGAAGTGATCCTTAAAGACACTAGACATTTTGTTGTCTCCATGTCTTCTTTTTGAAGCTCTTGTTCTAATGTTAACGATCTAAGTTTTATTATGTGGGATGTGCAATCACTTTTCACGAGCATACCTAATGAACAGGGTTTTAAAATGCTACATGATGTCTTAAAAAGGGATGGTAGTTTTACTGATAGTAAGAATATTGTGCTATGTGGTCTACTTAGTATTATATTAGAGCATAACTTGTTTTGTTTTAATGGTCAGTATTACTGGCAACGACAGGGGGTAGCCATGGGGAACCCTTGCACCAACAGTTATGCTAATCTCGTTATGAGTGGTTGTGAAGAGAAATACATGTTGGGCCAACATATGTATAGGAAATATATTGCTTTCTTTAAAAGGTTTGTAGATGACCTACTTATTCTATGGCAAGGGCCAAGTGAAGAGATACCACGGTTTGTGCAATATTTAAATGCAACAACTGCTTTTCTCAAATTTACTTACCACCATTCATATACTTCTATAGATGTTTTAGATGTTAAGATATATAGAACATCAGATGGACATATAGCTACACGAATGTTCAGGAAAGAATGCAGGGTTGATGCTACTCTTCACAGGAATAGCATGCATCCGAAGAGAGTCTTCAAGAATGTACTAACGGGTCAGGGCATGTGGATGTCCAGACTTGATAGTGTTCAAGATGTGTTTGTTACAGATCTATCTAAATTAAAAGATGGATTTAAGTCTAGAGGTTATAAACAAAATGAGGTTGATCAGATGGAATGTGAATTTGTTGAACTAAGACTAACGAATGCTCGCCCCTTTCTTTATGAAAATAACATTGTTTCTCATACTGGGAATAGACAACAATATAATCAACATCTAGTGAATTTCACTATGAATTATACTAGTGACCATAGAGTTTTTTGCGACATCATTAAGATGAACTGGCCTATTCTTATGTCACATGAAAAAATCAGTCAGATTGTAGGACCACGACCCAACTTTGCTTTTAAAAACAAGCATAATCTTAAATGGATGTTATGTTATGAGAACAAGGATGTACATAGCTTTAAAAATATAGGGTCTACCACTAGGTGTGGCAGCTGCAATTACTGCTCATTTATAGATACAGGGTCCAGTTTCACACACCCTATTACACATTTGAAATACACTAGTTATTTACATACAAATTGCTGTAGTACTTATGTGGTTTATTTAGCCATTTGTCAGACCTGTCAAAATTGTTATGTAGGAAAGACTGAGAGACAGCTAAGGGAAAGGATACATGAGCATTTGTTAGCCATCAGGAAGACCGACTCTAGAAATGCCCTAGCTAGTCATGTCATGAATACAGATTCCAAACACACATTCATGTTTAGAGTACTGGAACAGTTAAAACCTGGCAATAGATTAGAAGACTTTAATAATATTTTAGAAGAGAGAGAGAGAGAGCAGTTGGATCATTAGGCTACATAGTAATGTACCACCAGGGTTAAACACTTCCATCCCTTTGAAACCTTTTCTTAAGAGGCAGAGACTATTTAAGTGATTCTATCTTGTGATAGGTTTGTTTGTAATTTTGTGTGTTATTTAAGCTGTGTATTTGAAATGTAATTTTATATGGTCTGAAGAAGTGCTCATGAGAGCATGAAAGCGCTTACCGTTTATTAAACTAGTGTCATCACATCTGCCTTGGTGTATCCTGTGGATTTATTGGAACTTTTGGATGATATGCAACTTGTTTCATTGCCAGTACTGTGCACAACCTTACATACAGTATTTGCAAGTGGCTGTTAGGTTGGCAATGAGAGGGTAGGATACACAAACCTGAATGTTCAACCAGTGTGTCTCTACTGTCAATATCCACTCTATGTAGGTGTGTACATAGCCATTTGGGCCAGCCCTGTAACAAAGGTCACTACTCATTTGCATAACATGTACACATGCACAGTCGTTATTGCTTGCAAACGATACTAGAGAGGTGGATATTACATGTCTTATGTGCATGGATAGTTACCTAGCTCTTCCAATTTTCTTTGCTATCATACTGCTAAACTGTCATATGAATACAAGTCATATGTATCCTGTTATTGAGTATTGTAATTACCAATAGACATAACTAATGTTTGCATAACATAACAGAAATGCTATGTAAAATGGAATACAGATCTGCCTAGAATACTGTACATTACACAGTTATTGGCACAATATCCCACAATGCAAATCATATTTGCACAGTAAGCCCAACTTTGACATGTTCATCTCACTAATACACCCATACATATGTCTACTGTTACAATATATCAACATATACTACACTCTGTTATAGCACATACTTGTTGAACCAACCCTGACACTGACAGGGGCTGGAAGAGAATTGGTGAGTTCCAAGCCCATATATATCATCCCTTGTGGTGTATGAGGAGTTTGCCTTGTGACCTACAGCAGTACACACATAGAATACTACAAGCATTACTACTGCTCAACAATACAGCGCTACACGATAGCTATTTCCACTATACGCATTGATTACACTGTAATTATTACAGAACAGGTACTACATACACAGACATACTAAATGTTATATATACCTTCTTGGTAATTAGAGGTGTTACTGACTGGTATTTTAATCTTTTTCGGTTTGTGTTTCAATCTTCTGTTGGGTATTTTGTACTATTCTGCAGGTATATACAGATGGTTTGAATGTGTGACAAGGCATCCTTTTATAGTTAGAGATCAGTAACATGTGCTATCCTGATCACCAGTTGGTGTTGCGATGTAGTTAATTACATGCGCATTGGCTGTGCAGTTACTTCATTAGTCAATACCATGGCAACAGTGGAGTATAATTGAGTACTCCACTTGGTCATTGTCCCTTTGCCTTACTTGTGTAGAAGACAACCTGGAAGTGTTGTCTGAAATCTATTGCAACAGCTGTATGGAGACAAACGCAAATATATTGTGTGTAATGCCTAGAGGATCTGGTCCAAATGTGAGTACTGCTGTTATATTTCTGAACATTGCTACTTGTGCAGGGTTTGTCTGTACCTAATACTTCTGCATATGTTTCAGTCTGGCCAGGATGATTGACAAGCTCAAGGCTGTATGACTATTCATATTATGTTAGGGGGTTTACAGTGTGATCACCAGACATTAGTTTGGTGTAAATGTGTATCATACTGTGCTGATAATCAGTAATTAGTAACACTTCCTGGTGTAATTACTTTTCAACCCTCTGAAACAGGATTAGTTCAAGCAAACCCTGTAACATCAGAAGCTGTTCCATTGTATAACAGCAAATATTTCACATAGGGCCATGTTAGTGTGTCTCTGTCCAGGTATGTCAAGGTTTCAGCTGATGTCGTACAGTGGGTGAATAATTGGTTATGGTATGACAGTATGTATTGTTGTAATTAGTTTGGGTATGGGGGAAATGTTGGTGGGTGCACATAGCAGATGCAGGTGTGTAGGAACTGCTTTTATACATATTCTATATGTGTGTGGGTTTTCTTTCCTATGTGAACACCTATCCCTTAGTGGACTAATATTATGGTAATTGCAGGCTGATTCATCAAGGTACTGTTAAATGCTTCCTGTATAGCATGCAGCTAATGTTAGTCCTTGAATCCTTTTGGCAATACATTGGAATGTAATAAAGTTTTGCTAAACGAAAGCTGTCTGTGTATTTCTGTCTTGGATATTTGCAGTCATTGTAGTTGTGTTGGTGACTGACTCTATTTGGCTAATGTCCATAGAACATATTTGTAATAGTGTACTGGCATATACTTTTCATATGTTATGTTGATATTGTTTGGGGGTGGCAGAATGTGTAATTGCTATGGTCCATGTTATACTCAGACTTGAACACTTCAGATGCTGTATACACACATGTATGTATGTATGTATATATATATGTATATATATATATATAGATATAGATTATAGATATATAATATATATTATTGCATACATTTATAAGTACCTCCATAGATATGTAGATGTTTTTAACCTATCTATATATCTACATATATGTATATCTCTATATATCGACATGTATCTATGTATCTCTCTCTCTCTCTCTCTATATATATATATATATATATATATATATATATATATATATACATATATAGATATATAGATATAGATATAACAGCTCCTAACAAGCTGCATAAGTATAAGGAACTTAACATTACTTGTAGTGAAGCATGCGGAATGCGGACCTCCCAGTCCTGCACTGAAAAACTATAAGGTTAATAACCCTAACTAATTAATGAATGGCTTTGTAAGTGAACTGTAGCTGGGTTCAGCACTGGAAATAACCTCAAAAAGCCCCATTAGAAAACTGCTGCAATATAGCTAAACTTAACCATCAAAATAAAAACCCTCAGTTGCTAGTGCTTTAAGTTCATCTAGTGATTATCGTACAGCTAACCCTCCTGCAAAAACAGTAAATTAAAGCAAATTTAAAACTTGCCTAAAAAACCTATTGAAAGTAATAGTACATCTACCCTCCAACCTCCAATCACTGGCAAATTGGATAACTGGTTAAGCCCCGATCCGCTCGGGCTCACTTCATGCCCAACCCTGCCCCCAAATCTCACCCGCCCCTACTATTGCTTAATTTATATCTATCTAGCCAGACCCAACTCCTCTACAACCAATCAGCAACAACCAATACTACAACCTCAACCAACCCCACCTGCCACCACTTGTCCCCCTCCCCCTCCTCTACTCCCATACTAGTACCAAATCTCAACCTAACTACTATGTCTATCCCCACACTTTTATTGCTAACCTTTCTGCCATCCCTGCTACTCATCCCATATCTACTCTCATCCTATGAGAACACAGGATACCTTGGCTTTCACTACCCTAGATTCAGAGCCTCAACTCCTTCACTTGCACACAATAATGCTCAACACCCCCTTCCCATATTCTTAACTCACCAACCCCATACAATTATGTCCCTATCAGGCATAAATACATCCACCCCAAACCAAGGTACTATTACTGTACTCTACTCAGGATCTGGAAACTCATAGCTAGGTTAAAAAATAACCTCACCATGGATGGTGACATCCACCCAAACCCTGGTCCAACCGCAACTACTGCCCCTAATCTCTCCAACAATTCCCCAACCAATATAAACCCCTCACATAGACCTCCAGACTCCCTGCTGGCCTGCCATTTAAACATCAGGAGCATTAATAACAAAATCCAGCACCTACATGCCATCCTGGCAATATATTCACCTGATATACTCTGCCTCACAGAAACATGGCTAGAACCTGCCACTAAGGACCATGAACTCCTGCCGCCAGGGTACAACATGCATAGACTTGATTGTACACAAAAAAGGGTGGAGGGGTAGTACTACTCTATGTCCACCTTATCTGTCACCATAAACCCCCAACACCCCCCCCCATTTAATAACGCCAAAATTATTATCACAAAGCTACATATTAACAACCAAAAAAGCATAAACTTTGTCCGTGTCTACATTCCCCCAGGGAAGAGCACAGACACCCTTGAGGAGTTCCTAACCTGGCTCAGTAACAACCAGTCACAGGAAACCTTAATCCTCAAGGATTTCAACATTGACTGGCATGCCTGTTCCTCTCAATCCCCGACAACCCATGTAAACCTCCATGGATTTACCCAAACCATAACCTCACCCACTAGGCTAGGTAAATCACAAAACAAAGCCAGTACCCTGGACTGGATACTCATCAACAACTCCCCACATCTCTATATGGCAGGCACCTTACCAGATGATCTAAGTGATCAATGCCTCACATAATTACTCAAGCTTAAGATTAACTACTGTCACCAACCCACCTATAGAACTATAAGAAGCAACAGAAACTTTGATCTCCAAAAGTTTAACAATGAACTAAAGGCATGCAACTGGTCTGCCCTAAAAAATATCACCCTAGATGAAGCTCTCACTTACTTCAATGCCAAATTCCTGGCTATTCTTGACCTTCATGCCCCTAGTCAGACTAGTAGAACCAAGGTCAATGCTGCACCTCAGCTCACTAAAGATACTAGGACCAAAATTGCACTAAGAAATAAAGCATGTGCCACCTATCGGACAACTAAAACCCAACCTGACCAACTCTTATTTAGGTAACTAAGAAACGATGCAAAAAAATCCATAACTATAGATAAAAAGAACTACTTCTACCGCCTACAGCAAGTACACTAATATAAACCACAGAAATTCTGGGCAGGAATAAACCGACTCCTCCACCCAGGACAAACCACCACCCCAAACCCCTCTGCACCAATCAAAATCCCCAGAAGATGTTGCCAACTCCATTAACACCTTCTTCACTGAAACCATCCAAACTTTAGCAAGCCAACTCTCTCCCACTGGTTCTAATCCAAACGTAACCAATTCCAAAGCTAAAACTCCCTTCAGTCTCCAACCAGTCTCCACTCAACTCATTAAGACCCTACTTAGGAAAATAAGACTCACCACGCTGGCTGCCGATCTCCTCCTAGCTGACTACTTACAAAAGGCTGCAGATGCAATTGCATACCCCATCTCTGTCCTTATCAACCGAACCATATCAGACGCCATCATCCCCGACATATGGAAAATCTCAGATGTCATACCTCTTCACAAGGGGGGCAGTTCCACCGAACTGTCAAACTATAGGCCCATAGCAGTTTTGTCACCACTAGCTAAGATCATGGAGAAGTGTGTTCATATTCAACTCATGAAATATCTCACACAGAACAAACTACTATCCAACTCGGAACATGGCTTTAGGCCTAATCACAGCACCAGAACAGCCCTCCTCTCTTTCACTAACACTATAAACCACAACCGTAACAATAATGTACTGACCCCCGCTCTCTTCCTAGACCTATCCATGGCCTCTGACATGGTGGATCACAAAATACTAATGAACAGCTTGGAGGCCTACAACTTAAACAAACAGGCCCTCCAATGGTTTGATTCCTACCTAAAAGGCAGGCAACAGGCAGTACTGTGGCAAGGTAAACTCTCCTCACACCTCCCCATCAGACTTGGAGTCGCCCAGGTCTCAATACTATGTCCCCTTCTTTTCTACATCTTTATAAATTAACTTAGCACAGTCATACCAGAGGTTACCTGCATTCAATATGCAGATAACTTGACCTTGATCTGCTCTGCCACCACCCCAGCAAATCTTATCACAGTATCCCAAAGCACTTTAAACAAGGGTGAAAAATGGCTATTAAACCAATGTCTAATACTAAATCCCAACAGAACTCAGTTACTTCTCTTCACCACAACGTATAGGGCCACCTCGTCACTGTTCAACATAACAGCTAATAATGGTACCATCATCTCCCAAGCAACCCAAACTAAACTGTTGGGTGTCAGGATCGGCAACAACCTCAGATTTGATGTTCACATCAATCAAGCTATAAAAACTATCAATAAAAATTTGGTAGTCCCTATAGTATCAAATCATTCCTCACCCCACAGGCTAGAACTGCAATCACCCACTCCCATCTTCTATCTACCCTTCTTTAGGCCTCCCCTCTCTTCTCCCACCTGATCAAAACTAATCTTAATAAATTGTCATCATGTTACAACCACATTGCCAGATTTGCAACTGACACACCCTACCGTCCCACCACTGCCGGAACCTAAATCTCCTGGGCTGGTTGGAACTACCCCACCTCCTACAGCTCAACCAACTCATAGTTGCCCATAAAATGCTCCACTATCCAGAAATTACTCCAGCCCTAAGAAACATAATCTGTCCCTACAGCAACAATCAAACACTCCGCTCATCCACCAAACTCCTAGTACTTACAATCAAATCCAACCGTGCTGCGGTCTACTCCCAATTTGCCAACTCTGTCGGTAAAAACTGGAACTCACTACCAGTTGTCCTTACCCTAGAGTCTTCACCAAGGATATTCAAATACAAACTTAAAAGCCACTTCAAATCACACTGGATATGCCCCTGTACCAACCCCGACAAGTACCCCACACATCCCTCCACCTCGCTTTTAATAAATGTCCTTACCCGTCCATCCCTCTTCATCTAACCAGGGATAACTTTCACGAAAGCTACTCAATGTATTGATTGTTTAAATAAATTATCTTAAACCCAAGGTAGTATGTTATCAATAGCAATTACCTGAATTGAAATGTAAGCCTCAGGCCTCATGGATGGTTGTATTACTATGTCTGTAATCTGCTTGTATGTCTGTAACCTCAATTATTGAACTATGTATTTTTGTAATGCCTATAACCTAAGTGTAATGTTCCTAGTATTTATAATATGTATATGTAACTTGGAGCTGTTCTCCCCAGGACTCCACTGAAAATGGACATGTATCCAGTCAGACCATCTGAGTTAACAAATGTAAAATAAAATAAATATATATATATATATATATATATATATATGTATATTTATAAATATATAGCATGCACCTTTCATTGGGTAAATGGCGGTTTGTCCTATTTCCACACAATCCTCCCTTTTGTGTTTTAACCTGTCCGAATACTGGTAGGCTACTCTGAGGATGGTGTACATGTTTGTGGGTTCTAATCCTGGAAGTGGTCATTATTTTACCTCTCAGAGCAGGCACTGGTAGGGAAAGTGTGATTAACACACATTTAAGCAGTTGTAAGCAAGTTTGACCGTGGTCTGCTTGACGGTAAGCAAAAGTTACACCTGTAAAGCACTTATCCGTTTAACCATGTTTAAGTGCCGCTTACTGTCGTGCAAACCCGTGCAAAACCGCTTACAACTGCTTAAAACCTTAATCATCCTGCATCTAACAGCCCTTAATCTGGCCCTCAAAATAAATTAACATCCCTTGCAGGTCTTGAACCCTGGACCATGAGCAACACAGTCACTGACTTTACCACTAAGGCATCTGAGATACATACATATGTCATGGTGTTTAGAATATACATTTTGCTATGGGCATTCCTCTCTACTGAAAACAAATGTGACAGTCAGTTGGTGTACGTATGTATGGCACTTGTTAATGTTCATATGTTTGTGGAATTAAGTGTTAAAATGTGACCTGACAGGGTGTATTATGGATGAGAATGGTTCTTGATTTGTGTCCTTTTTATATTGTCCCCATACTCCATGTATACCCCTCCAGTTCACTTATTGAACATCCAACCCAGGCTCTCCTTGATGCATAATTTCATTACCCATCATTCCTTCCCTACCCCAATCTCCACATACACAACTATCATCCCTTCTATGGTGAATTACATTAATATTAATAGCTATAATACGAGAGCTGCATGTGTTTTGTGTACACGCCAATTCCTTTGGATTGCTTCTGTGTCACGAAGTGTGTTCATAGATGTATATATATATATATATATATATATATATATATATATATATATATATATGTGTGTGTGTGTATGTGTGTGCAGACATCACTGGCATGTATGTATATATATATATATATATATATATATATATATATATATATATATATATAAACACACATATATATATATATATATATATATATATATATATATTAATATTTAGTATTAATTTTTAACAGTTATACATATGTAGACTTGTATATGTTGATTCACAAACTACAGTACATTACAATGTACTGTACATATGTATGTAAAGTGGCTGTCCCATTTGTGGTCAGTACTGTGAAATGCCTATAGTAATTAGTGTAGTCTAAAGACCATGAAACATGTATACAGCTCAGATGGCTTAGTGGTAAGTCCATTACTATGGTATGCATGGTCCAGGGTTCAAGACCTGTGATGCTTTAAAAATCTTTTTTACTCCTGAATAAGGCTCATTTAAGCAGTTGTAAGCATGTTTAAAAGTGTTTGTGCAACATTAAAATAGAAGTTAAACACGGTTAAACAAAATTTAAAAATGTATAACCTGTACGAGCAAACACGGCCACAAATGCTAACTACTAAGGATATATGCATTTCAGTGAAGTAACATCTCACTCTGTGCTTAAATAACATTACAATCTCTGTTGACATTACTCTCCAGCACACATGGGTTTATATGGGTGGTTCAAATGTTTATTATACTGAAGAATACTACCTAAATATGCAAGCTGTGATTAAGGTATACTTTGTAACATGAAAAACATCTCTGACTTTACTGGGATTTGAACCACAAATGCACAGATACTATGCAAATGCTGTAACCATTACACTATTGACATTAACATTGCTTCTGTCTGTTTCCTATTTAGTTGATTTCTATGTGTAAGCTAGGCTAAGCAAAGAGCAGAGGCACCCAAACCCACTGCGCTTCACTTACACTTGAAATCAAAACATAAATAAAATGAGAGACTATAAATTCAATTCCTAACTACATTAGGCATAGCCTCTCACTGACACACTTCAGGAGAAACCTTGATGTGTGAATGGGTAACAGAATATACACCCCTGGATAATGTGTCCCAGAACCATACAGCCGGGGGGGGGGGGGGGGGGCTCCAGTTTTATAGCTGCAAGACCTGTTGGGGAAATTGAATGGTGTTGATTTTTCATATTAACATGCCCTTTTTAGATCACTAAGTGCCCCTATCATCCTCCACCACCCCAGTCTTCAACAGCTTCCAGCAACTCTGCCTGGAATCACTTCATTGATTATACTTGACAGGGGCTTAGTTACTTCATCAATGGTGCAGAGAAAGCCAACACACTGTAGCTATGCTTCTAAATGCCCTTGGGCAAATAGCCTACTACCTATCTGTGAACCTCTAAAGTGCAGGCCATCACAGAAATAATATGTGAATAAACAGAATTTTCAGATCACAATATACAGTGAAAAATCACCATATAGTCAGAAAACAGGTAAGTACAGCAAGAACATACAGAACACTGATACTTAATCACTCCAAAAGCTTATCTTAGACGCTAGAAGACTTGTATCAGTTTAAGGCTTTCTATTGCTTACCAGTAGGTTGCCTACAGGAAAGAAGAGAAACAAGCACAGAATGGAAACATGCATGCAACAATACGATACTGGCTTGCATGTGTCAGTCTTAGCCTTTCGAATACTGGCCAAGGCTATTGGCGCCCTCACGGTGCCTTTTTTAGGCAAGTCTCACAGGTGAATCCTACCTCTGTAAACAGCGCAATAGCAAAATCAATGACGGTTATGCTACTCAACGCCAGGAGTTGTAATCACAAAATGCACGCACTCACAGCACTCCTCCGTATGGACAACGTCAACATCTGTGCAATAACTGAAACCTGTTTTAAGGCTCCTGAGAGCACACCAGCACTACCGGACTACAACCCATACCACACATTTCGGCCACAGAACATGGACTGATAGAAATATGGAAGGGGTCTACCAATATTCATCAAGTATACCTACACCTCTAGGTTAGTGGGGCAGCATGATACCTCTGAGATCATCCATGTGCAGCTAACATCAGCCACAACTACAATGCAAACTGTAGCCTGCTACAGATCACCATCCATGACCCAGGACCACCACTCCACCTACCTGGAGACAGTGGAACACATGACAGTCCTACCGAACACCCTGGTATTGGTCAATTTCAACTACCCTACCATTAAATGGGAAACCTACTCGAGTACTCACATCTAGGCCCAGCACTTCCTGGAATTTATCGCCTCAAATGCCCTGTATAAGATGATAAACTCCCTAACCAGAGGTGGACACATACTAGAAGTGGTAATCACCAACATGGGTGACAGGTGCACCACAGCAGAGGTAAACCGGTCACTGGTTAGATATGACCATGAACTATTCACTGATGATTTCCACACCCAACCATCTGCCCCAACCAAGGTAACCACAGTGAAAACCTTTCCTACAGCTAACTTCGCACTTCTAAAGACAGAGGTGGGAGGTTTCACAGCCCCCACGGTAAGGGAAAACACTGCTCAAGATACAGAAAGATTTACAAATGCACTATATAAGCACCTACAAGGATGTATGGATCATGCCATCACTGGTAAACCAAGACTTGCTCCTCCAAGACAAGGACACCAGTCGGGTGGACCCCTGCAATAAACAGGCTATACAACAGAAGTAGGACAGTTGTTCAGGAAAACAGCAAATCCCAAGAAGGGCAGACATTTGTGACCATTATTAGTAAGAAACTTAGGTCCTTCATGAAATCATCCAAGGCTAACTTCAACAGGAAAATAGGCAAGGATTTAAAAGATAACCACAAAGCCTTCTTTGGCTATGTCAAGGATCTAAGTGGTAACACACACATTTGCCCTGTGCCGGTGCAATATAGCACAAAATATACTGAACCTACTAATATTGCCAACATCCTTGCAGATACATTCAGCGCAAACTTCTCCCCCTAAATAGCCCACAATACTGGTAAAGTACAGTATCCCAGAAATCAGAGACACATAGGTGGAAATAGCCCTCTCAAATGGCAAAACACAGCATCAGTGGAGGCAGATGGTGTCCCAGACTGCGTCCTCCAAGCACTACAAGAAGAACTAACCCCCCACCTAATTAAGCTTTTCAACCTCAGCCTCTACACAGGCTACATGCCCATACAATGGCACATAGCAATGGTTATTCCACTCCTCCAAGGTGGAAACACAACTGACCATGGTAACTAGCACCTCATAAGCCTGACTAGCCTGGTCTGCAAAGCAATAGAGCACATCCTCATGGCACTCATTAACAAAGACATTGGTAACCTCCAAACATGTGACCCAACCCAGGTCAGCTTGGCTGAGTGCAGATCATACCTACTGAACCTGTTTGACATCTTACAGACAGTCACCAAGGCATTAGATGAGGGGACAGGTGGTTCAAACATACTACCTGGACCTCGCCAAGGCTTTTGACACCTTTCTCTACTCGGGTATTATTGATAAACTCACCAGCCTGTACATGAACCCATACATCACAGGATGGGTTGCCAACAGGCTTACACACAGAACCCACATGGTAAGACTAGCAGCCTCCAGGTCCAAATTTTAACCAGTCACAACTGGTGTCCCACAGGACTCAGTCCTGGGACCCCTACTGTTTGGCATATACTTCTCAGAGGTACAGGCAAACACAGGTGGACTATGGTAGACCATGTATGGCAATGACTACAAATTGGGAGCCATAATTGACAGTCCAGCTGACACAGACATCCTTCAAAGGGCCTCACATTCACCGACAAAGGATGTCAAAGTCATGGCCTCAAGCTAATTGCCACAAACTGCATGGTAATTCCATTTGGGAAAAACTAAACACCTACATATTAACACATAAGTGGCAGCCGCCTTAATGCAGACGAGGTAATAGGGGATCTGGGGACTAAGGTAGATAGTGATCTCTCCTTTAACAATCATATCTCCAAAGTAGTTAGGACATCCTTCTATGTAGGCCATCTGATTACTAAAGGGTTCTCATCTAGAGATACTGAGGTTATAGTGCCCCTTTACTCATCACTCATCAGTCCCATCAAAGAGTATGATAACTCATTTGGGATGTACCTCAGATGACACTTTCGACAGCTAGAAGGTCCACGAACGTACCTCGCCAAGAGGATTACTGGCCTCAAAAATATGTCCTATGCAGCCAGACTGAATAAACTCCTGCTTTACTCAGTGGCATCTATTTTACTCAGAGATGATCTCTGCTAGCCAACAAAGCCATGTCCAACTCAGGCTTAATGGATATGTTCCACCTATGGGAATCCATGTCACAGTGAGCCACATGCTGCAGTGAGCTAAACCTTGCCACAACAATAACTAGAACATGTTGGAGGGACAGATTCCGGTCACAGAAACTCCTCATGCTTTGGAACAACATCCCTAATTACATTATACAAAGCCCCTCACTAACACTCTTCAAGAGAAACATTGAAGAGTGGATGGGGAACAGTAGATACATCCCAGGGATCCTGCCATTGGCTCTGTTCCACAGAGGGACAGTTATTTAATCAATGGGGTGGCAAGAGCTGACACATTTTGGCTAGGCTTATGAATGCCCTTAGGCAGTTAGCCAAGTACCTAGCTATGAACCTATACATACAGTATCAGCACATACTGATAACTTAATTTACTGTTCAGGTGTTGACTTACCTTGTGCCAATGGCTGTTGTGTGTGCATTAGTTGAGGACTGCCTATGTTGGATGCACACAGTAGACTGCCTATACATGACAATTTACAGGTAGTCTTGTGTGTGTGCCATCCATTTTTACTGTGTGTGCAGGTGGAGAAGGGTGTCAGTCCCTAGGTGTCTACACTGTCAGTGTGTGTACTATATTTTCCCTCCTTGCCAAGGCATGGGCATACTGGGCATGCCTCCATCTGCCTACTGGGGCTGGCTCAGGGTGTTCATGGTCTGAGTACATATTTGCCTGTGGGGCCCTTGGCAATGGTGGTGGGCTGTGAGGACCTTCACCATTTTGTCCCTGCTGCAGCTGTTTCCACAGGATCATATTGTGTAGCATAGCACATACTATGAAGATGTGGGCACACATGCCTGGTGAGTACTGCAAGGCTCCACAAGATATGTCCAAGCAATGGAACCATGATTTAAGCATCCCAAACACATGGTCTATGATGATTCTGGTTTGTGCGTGTGACTCATTATGGCGTTCTTGCATGGGTGTGTGTGCATTTCTAATGGGAGTCATCATCCATGGTTCCAGTGCATAGCCAGCATCCCCCACCAGGTGGCCATTTGGGATGTCCCCCCTGGCAAATACCTGATACAGCAGTGAGGCATGCCAGATGTGGGAGTCGTGATAACTTTCAGGGCTGTCAGCACACACATCCATGATAATGCCCTGGGCATTGCTCACAACCTGGCAGTTGATGGAGGGGTATCCCTTGCAGTTTATGTAGCACCTACCCTGCTCACAGAATGGTGACTTGATGTGTATGTGCATGCAGTCTATTGCATCCAGTACCTCTGGGTATTCTGCCACATGGTGGAAGAGTTGCATATTGCTGGCCATCTCCTCCTGCATTCGGGGGAAATATATGTGCTTATTGGCATGTGGTAAAATGACATCCAGGAACTGGTGAAGTACCCTGGATGCTGATGCCTGTGAGATCCCCATGATATCCCCAGTTGGCCTTTGAAAGGTACCTGTGGCTAGTATTCTCAGGCTTACACATACCTTTGTATCCACTGGGATGGGTTCCCCTCTGTTTGTTCTGACTCTGAGATGTGGCCAGCACAGATCCATAAGTTGCTGTAGGGTGTCTACCCTGTAATGCTATACTATCTCCAGATCATGTAGCCCTTGGTAGGTTACCCTGGGTCTGAACACTCTTTTCCTCCTCTGGTGCATGAGGTGGTTGTCAGCATCATCCTCCACACCACATGCTGGTGGATCAAAGCTATGGCAGCCCCTAACATGTACATATTAAAAGTTCCCCGTATGTATAAACCAATGGTGCAGAGTGTATGAAAATACACAAGTGTGTGTGAGGTGCATTCACACTTTATACTATTGTGCTATGGATGCTGCTAAAGTCATTGGCTGTGTATGAGCAATTCCAGCTGCTGGGTATTTTAATTATGGGTTTTACAGTGAGTACTGCAAGTGTGGGGCCTGTAGTGTGGATTTATGATTGCCTGCCTTGATTAATCTGTTGCCCTTTAATTCACTTTTAAACCTGGATCCCCTTCCATTGTCAGGCATGCATCCATCTGCCAACTTTCTTGTTTTGTACTTTCCCTACCCAGTCATGTGTTGCAAAATGTGTTTTGTAGCTGATATAATGCAATTCAGCTTTGTTTTGCTGTGACACTTTACTGTTTTCTTTGCAGTACAGCCCCTCCCCTTTCTTGTTCTGCAGGTAGCTACTTGCAGCCTTGTTAGCTGTTGTCAATGGCCCACTGTAGGCTCTTTGGTGTTAATTAGTCATTTGTACTCCAATTTCCCTGTTGCAGCATTTCCTTATTTTTTTCCTTTATCCTTCCTGTTTCAGCTCCAGTGCACGGTGCACAAACCCATTTACCGAGTTTAAGTGCGTTTTAATCTCCATTCACATGCATACTCGGTTATCTTGTGTGCTCTCAGCTAAGCAAAGCTATAGCCAGTTCAACACACCCCTTTCCTGCAGCTTTGCTTGACTATGGGAAAACTGGATTAGCAATGCTCCAATCTGCTTACAGCAATGGTGACACACCCTCTCTTGATGTCATTTTTATCTCAAGGGCACACCTCGGTGTTATAACGCTACTCTGTCAGGTGCATCCTTACACCAGCGGGAAATCTGTGATTTACTATTACTCCTCTCATTTGCATGGCATTGCCTACTAATTCCAACCTTGCAAAACACTGTCACAGCTTCTTAGCAACCCTTGCACCATGGTGTGGTGTAACATGCCTGCCATTGATTATTATGGGGAAATCATGACATGTGTTACACTGCAGTTTTATTCTATATTTTTTTATTTTCCTTGTGATCCCATTTCCTTGCATCTTCCCTGCACTTAAACTTTGCAATAGTGCAAAAAATAAAATTAAATGTTCTTTTTATATTTTGTGCATTTTTTTTTATGCCAATGGCTATATATTTAGCCATTGGCATATATTAATAATATAATACATGTGTTTGGTCAGCTGTCATGGCTCAGATTTTATGTTTGCAAAAGTGTAAGCCGTTTTTTACGGATTACATTTCTGCATGTTTACACTAAGCCTGCACCACTTCCTGGATTGCTAAATGCCTTCATTTGTGTGCTACACTGCTGCAAATGGGGTAATTAGCATACAGGGGCCGGGTGGTGTGTGGGCGTAGCATACGTAGGTAGTGCACGTCAAAACAGCTCATACCTGGATTGCTCACTGGCCATATTTGTTGTTGGAATGCCAACGCTACACCTGTACCTGATGCAAGCTTCATGAATCCTGGGGTATATTTCTGGTGGACAGAATTTTCAAAGGTCATATCTCTGTTATGGTTATTTGAATGTCCATCATATGTGATGTCGGGATCTGCATAGTGTGAGATGTGCTATACTCTTGTGCTTCTGTGATATAACAGATATGTGCAACTGCAGTGGCTCATAGCATTGGGAAGAAATGTTTAAGATTCATTAAATTTATTGTTGAAGTAAAGTCAAGTGGCTAAATAATTTTGCCATATGACTCAGTTTTGCACCTTTTGTACTGTGTGCATTTATATAGTTCTGGATTACTTTATACATTTTATACTATGTATTTTGCATAATACTGCATTTGCATCTTTCTACTATGTATTTGAACAAAGCTGTATTATTTATACCATGTGTACTATATGTTTGTACAATGTACCATGTTACACATTTTGTACTATGTACATTGGTGCATTATCTTACACCTTTTATATTATGTATCTGTACAATGTTGCATTGTTGTACATATGTTATAGTCCATGTTTGTACAATATTAGATTATGCTACATCTTTTGTACTACATGTTTTATAATGCTGCACTATTTTACACATGTTATACTATGTGTTTATATGTTTCATTATTTTACAACTTTTGTACAATGTATTTTTTCAATGTTGCATTATTTTTCACCTTGTGTACTATTTATTTTTATAATGTTGCTTTATATTATACCGTTTGTACTATTTGTTTAATATTATACTACTTCATCTATATACTGACCATTGCAATGTTGTCATAATTGCTCTGGCAATGGCTTCTTATTGTGCATATTTCAGCTACTTATATATAGGATGTATATGATTATGTGATGGAGTTTACAGACACTAGCACTGGCTGCAGAATTTAAACACTGAAGTCAATTTTTATGTTCACAAAGAAGAAAGTAATACACATGAAACTAACCTTGTTGCATGATTTGCCTTCTCATGATAGCAGTTTTATAGCTTCAGTATTGTAAATAGTTTGCCTTTTTGCCATCTAGTTTTAAGTAAAAAATTGATTTACCATGTTCTTGAACACGCTGAATATTTGTTTAGCCGATATTTTCAGAATTTCCAACTTTTACTCATTTAGCTTTAGCCGTACAATATTAGCACCCATAAAAATACTTGAAATATTAACATTATTCATAGTATTTTCTTAGAAGAGATTTTGTGATTGAAATACATATTTAAAAATCTTTGATTTAAAAATGCATGTGGTTGTTTGACATAGAGTTTTTACATTCAGCATTTGGTAGTTTTAGCATCTGACAGGTTATCAGAAACAATAGAAAATAAAATGGCAGTGGTCTAAAATGAACAGGCAATCTAAATGGAATACTAGTCTTTGCTTATTACTATACATAGTGGTATACGTGACACCTTTACACTGATTTATATATAAAAGTATACTGTTTAAGTATAGAAGTATCTGTTAAAGTTTCCTTTCTGCATTTTATATACAAAATATAGAACAGATAGTAAAGGATCATCAATCATAAATCTCTTTTCTATAATGCAACTGATTACCTGATAAAGTCCAGTTGAGTATGCATAATGTGCATGCATCTTTTTAATGCCCTTCAGTCAAAGGAAGTTGAATTGTTGTGTGTTATTTTGTAAAGTAAATGCTTTCAGCATCCTTTGGATTGTTCATCCTTTTGTCTATTTAACATTTCCTTGTTATCAAAGTCCTTGTCAAAGGTACTGCTACTCTATCCTATACTGTTTAGTTTGACTTGTCACATCTTGTGCATTATTCACTTTTTGGGATTAATCCAACTGCCAGTTTGCCACTTGATTTTGCTCGAGAGAAATGTTAAAACAGAATGTAGTAAAATCCATCTGTTGTGATGATTCAAGTGAACTATTCCATGCCCAAATCTGATGGGCGTCCATGCATGCTCAACCATAATGAATGCCACAAACCCTGATTGTAGGTGATCACATGACAATCTTATATGTTACACTGGTGCCTGTTGTCAGCTCCAGGACAGCAGTTACAGATAAGAGAAGGAAATGATGAAAGTATACAGCATTGTTAAAAAAAATGACTTGCATGCCTACAGTGAACAATGGAATAGTGACATATTGCTTTAATCACATTATTTCTGCAGCAATCACCTCATATTTTCTAACTGAAGTGTAAATAAAATTTTGATTTCAAAGGTATCCTTCCTTCATTTTTTTTTTTCACAGCTAGTCTTCAGCTGGAAATCTTGCAGTACTTGTCAGACTAACAAGCATTCTTCTTTTCAGTGTGGTGAGTTTTGACCCGCTGTTGTAATTACAGATTTATAGCTTTGTGCTATAAGAGTTTTCTTGATCTGTTGAATATATCACGTTAACAAAATAAAGAAATACATAAAGTAAATCATAAATTATGTTAATAGAAGTGTCATCTTTTTCCTTAATAGAAAACAAATAAAACATAAAAAAGTAAAATAACTTAAATGCAACAGGCTAGGATAGCAGAATCTTTATTTGATAGATATCACTTGTTTCATACTGCTCTCATTTTTAAAATGGTTGCTGTTAAGATATCTAATCAGTACTGATAGGGTAACAAGAACCAGTTTCAATCATTAAAGTTAGTTTTCTTTACGTTAATACATGAAACAGAAATCACTGCTTTTAGAGAGTATTGTTCTGTATTTATTTGACATCACAACATCTGATTACAACTTTCTCCATTTTTTGCATTTTTCTACCTAAGACATTAAGCTCTTGTTTATTTATTTAATATCTATTTCATATCTATCTATCTATCTATCTATCTATCTATCTATCTATCTATCTATCAATCTATCTATCTATCTATCTATCTATCTATCTATCTATCTATCTATCTATTGTATGTTAAAAAAGACCAAACTACTACTTTTTCACCAACATCTCTCTCTCATTAAAAACCAAAATCCTAAGTCTTGATAATACAACCACTGAAGTCACTCCTTATAGCAAATTATTAGGAGTGATAGTGAATGATAATTTTATATTCAACCTGCATATACAAAACTGTATAAGAAGAACTCATCAAAAACTATGGATACTTTACAGAGCCAAAAACTTTATCACAGATTCAAGTAAAACTACACTCGCCACTGCTTATCTCATCCCCAGTCTTTTTAATGGTGCTCCCATCCTTACTAACCTCCAGGCTTTAAAAAAATTAAAACTTGAACAATGCTATAACAAAGCTGCTAAATTTGCAGAACATACCCCTTTCAGAACCCATCATTATATTTCACTGAGAAGCCTAACTGATCAGAACTGTTTCATCAACTAACATATATATAATGTCTTATCATCTACAAAATTATCCAGCATCCATCTACCTGTCCTACACTAAAAAAAACATTCCATGGAACTATGTTCCCAGTGGGTCATTGCAATCCAGTGACCAAAAACTCCTGTTTATAAAGTAGAAAATCTGCTGAGCATTCTCTGTACTCATACAAGATTGCTAAGGCCTAGAACTCTGTACTTTATCCATCAGGTCTTTACCCTCCGTCCCATCTTTCAAAACCACTCTGAAAGACTTCCTGGATAAAAATCTCATACAAGATTGCTAAGGCCTAGAACTCTGTACTTTATCCATCAGGTCTTTACCCTCCGTCCCATCTTTCAAAACCACTCTGAAAGACTTCCTGGATAAAAATCTGTCTCTGTTCTTGTTCAAACCCAGGATAGATATCTTTATGTACATCTATATTTATATCTATATCTATAACTATATCTATATCTACAGCTACATCTATATCTACATCTATATGTACAGTTACATCTATATCTACACCTATATCTGTATCTGTATGTATAGCTATATCTATGTCTATATCTACAGCTACAGCTATATCTACAGTTACATCTACAGCTACATCTATATCTATATCTATATCTATATCTATATCTATCCATATCTACATCTGAACAGAAAATACACCACAGGGATTCCACCTATGTCCCTGCTGGACAGTGGCACAGGATGCTGACTTGTTGAAACATGGGCTAAACTCTTGGCTAGGCTTGTAAGGGCCTCAAGGCCAATAGCCTAGTAACTTCCTATGATCCTATGAACTTTCTATGATCCTATATCCACATTTATATCTATATCTACATATATATATATATATATATATATATATATATATATATATATATACATCTATATCTACATCTACATCTTTATCTAATTTAGATCTACAGCTATATCGACAGCTACAGCTACATGTACATCTATATCTATATCTATATCTATATATCTATATCTATCTACATCTATATCTATATCTATAGCTATATCTATATCTATGTCTATGTCTTCCTCTATGTCTATGTCTATCTATCTATCTATACATTAACAAATTCAGAGACAGCTGCATTATTTTCTACATTAGTGAATACATCACACAGCTACTTTATCTTATAATTTTCCTGTAACCCTCACTTGTCTCTGTTAAGTAAACCAAAATCAGTTATCTGTGAGAACTATACTTTCTTTCATGTGTGTTGTTGAGGCAGAAGTTGTTCTGTGGTAATGTTATGGTGAAGCATAATGCCACATTTAGCAAGCTCAGCAGTTTCTGCTTTGAAGTTTGGTCGATTAATTCTTTCTGTGTCAATGTGCCAGTGTAATCGGTATCACTAATGATGAGCCAATGCCAAGCTGAAGTCCTACCTGAAGCCAGCTGGCCCAGTATAGTGTCTACTAGGTGACAACAGTGGAACATGTACTCCAAACAATAAGTGCAATTGTAGAGGGCATTGTATCAGCAGCAAAGTACAAGACTGCAGCACTTTAAACAAAAACCCACCTAAAACACTGCCAAGTGGAAAACCTAAACAGGTCACCAGCCAAGTGGAATGGGTAGGTTGGGATAGGATATTCACTACACGTCTCAGTGGATATCCTGTCTGTGCTTTCTTTGACATGAAATGTAATGATTAGAAATACTACAAGAAGATGAAATGGTGCTTTTTTTGTTTGAACAAGTGTGCCACTGTAGTTGATCAAGCATTCAAGTCTTATGAGTAAACTTTTGATAAAAATAAGATGGTAAGCCCAAACTGTGAAGTGAAGTATTATTTTCCTCTATGGTTACTTCCAAATGGACCAACAGTAAACAAATCCTGACTGAAATGTTAATAGCTGATAAAGTTAAACAAGAATTACCTACTATTATTAAGAAGTAAGTGTGCTAGGCAGATGTGCGAGTTACACCTGTGGAAAAGTCAAGTGTTATGAGAACATAGGTAGAACTGAGTTGCCTACAGTGACTGACAAATCAATGCATAAGTAAAAAACATCCATTTCTTATATCTTGTGTCTTAAATGAGGGAGAAGGAGATAAATTCTAAAGTTCTGTAGTAATACTAAAAGAAATAATAACTGTTATTTAAGTGGTAAATTGATTGACAAATGCATATAAAATAGAAGCCATGAGAGGTGCAAAACTACTGCTAGGTTTGTCGGGAACAGTGTGACTGCGCACCTACTAACTAAGTTCCCTCTATGAGTACATTGTGAGTGAGGGTTACTTAAATTTTGTTTTTTTTTTTTTATTGTTAATACCTTTTTTATTTTTATTTCAGTTTGGTAGCTTTGTATGTGAACTTGTTATCAAATACGTTTCTGGCATAATCTGTAGACAGACGGCAACAAATACAGTACAGTGAAAATTGTAAAAATAAATATAAGACAGTAAATAGCAATTATTGCTGACAGTAATGAAATGTGTAAACATGCTGTGAATTAGTTTGCATAGAAATTAAAAAGAATATTTACAATTCAGAAGTATGATGAGATAAGTAGGAAAGAGAAAAATAAAGACTAAGGAAGAAAATGGCTATATAAACACAGTCAGAAGGAGATATTGGAAACAAGCTTATATGAAGATGCACTACACAAATGTATAAAGTATGGAGGTGCTGAATGTTGTACAAAAGGTATAGTGACTGACCATCTGTTAATGTGGAAGCAAAACAAAGGAAGTTTCTTTAAATATGTTCTAGAAGTATATTTTAAAAGTAGTTAAATATCTTCATTCCTTGTCTTGACTAGTAAGCATTTTCAAACTGCAGGACCAAATTTGGGAAAAAAATCATTCACCTATGGCTTTTTTGAAGCAGGGTCTGACCAATAAAATTACTTCATTGAGATAGTCACTTCATCAGTAGATTTATTGTTTAATGAGAAGCTTGGTTTTCAAAGGAGGACACTGTCCCTGTTGGGTGATTTTTGAAAAGTAGGACACTAAGGAGTAAGGTCTCCCTACTATTTACTGATGGCCCATTTAAGCCTTTTAGTAGGTCACAGTGTTAGAAAGACATATCTGCATATTTTGTTTTCAGCTTACTGTAACCTTCCAATGTTAGAGACAGAGAGAGGTAATAGCAGTAGCAGGCTGTACTCTAAAATGGGGATAAGGACATTTCTGGCAATAGCATGACTGTCTGTAGACAAGACAAGGTGCAAAATCCTTACCACAGTGTTATCTGGGTAAGTGCCTTGTTTACTATGTAGAGTAGGGTCTAAACTAAGTCCAAAATATCTTTCCTCTATGATAGTCGGAAGACAGATGGCCGTATTGTCCTTTATAGTTAGTGGGATGAGAAGGCCCAATTTGTAATATGAATCCAGTACCATTATGTGGTCTTTTTTTAGATTAACAATAAGTTTGTTATTACATAGCAAAGTAAGGTGAAAATGTGACGTGTAATTTGTGTTCAAAATTTGGAAAAGTTGTGGTAGATTCAACGGGTAGTACACCATTGGCTTACAAAATAACACTGAAGTTATTTAGGTCCAGTGTTAAATCATTAATGAAGATTAAAAATTGGAGATGTTCAAGAACCAACAAGCCTCTATAATTGAGTGTTAAGGTGGCAATTAGATGTTGGTAGCATAATACTCCTCATCAAGGGGCAATATGTCTGTAAGCAAAATACATTTTCATCAAATGCTGTAGAGGTTATATGCATTCATTGGTGTGTGTGTATATATCTATCTATATATATATATATATATATATATATATATATATATATATATATATATATATATACACACACACAAACATATATATGCATCACACTAAGTTAGAGGTAACAATATATCTTGTGGCAGCAGAGAGTGGATTCAGGAAGGAGCAAAAGGCAGAGACAACACATAAGAGAGAGGTGAAGGCTATGGCAGTGAACCTATTGTATACTCTAAAATATCCCATCTAAGAGCCTGCAGAGCTGCAGGGAGAGTAACTCCTGAGGAAAGGAAATCTAAGGTTGAAGTAATTCCCAGGGGAAATTCAAACCAAAAAAAAATTAATGGAGGCAAGGAAGGTATTGATTCCCATAGCCAAGATAAGCACTTTAAAAAGTTAGAAGAACAGGAAGATGACTATGTTAAATAGTGGTGTGAACTATCGTTCCAATGAGAAGAAGACCGTACTGAAGTCTCAGTAAGGGTAGACCCCTTTACTTTGCATGAATCCATTAGTTAGTATGTCCTAAGGGAGATGACATAAGTGAGATGAATGAAGTCAGACTTAGTGGTAAGGCAGGACTTTGAGCAGAGACAGCAAGAACTTTTTCAGGGCAGAAGGAAAAAATCTACACATCCTTTTCTCCATAGGTTCATAGGTTATAGGTTCATAAGTTGGTACTAGGCTATCTGCCTGAAGGCATATATTAGCCCAGCCACATTGTGCAGTATTCACCGCCCCTTTAGTAGTTCCCTAGACCCTTGTACTAGCATCTAGTACCCTTGGCCCCTATTTAGTAGTGCTGTTGGTGTGATCCCCGGTGTGAACTTTCTGTTACCCATCCACTCATCAAGGTTCCTCTTGAAGAGTGATAGTGAGGGGCTCTGTCTTATGTAGATCGGGACCCTGTTCCATAGTAATGGAAGTCTCTGCAAAGGGAATCTATCCCTCCAGCATGTTCTATTCATTGTTGTGTTGAGGTTTATATCCCTAGAGAGTGTAGCTCTAGTAGATTTGGTTTTGCTAATATGGAGCATGCTCAACAATTCTGGGTTGGACATGGCTCTGTACGTTAGACAGAGATCGCCTCTGAGAAAGCGGTATGCAACAAAGAACAGTGTCTTAGCTTTTTCAATCGTGCTGCATAGGGCAACTGTTTGAGGCCAGTAATATTCTTGGTTAGGTACCTCTGTGGTCTTTCCAGCTGCTGGAGATGTCTAGCCAGGTACATTCCAATTGGTGCATTGTACTCAATAATGGGTCTGATGAGGGAAGAGTAGAGGGGCACCATTACATCCTTAGATCTTGATGCAATCCCTTTCCTGATCAGATGGGTCACATAGAAGGATTTTCTAACCACTTTGGCAACATGGTTATCAAAGGAAAGCTGACTATCTACTTGGGTCCCTAGATCCCTTATTTTTTCTTCAGATTTCAGGGGATTACCTCCTATGTTGTAGTTTGCGGGTACTCTGTTTTTTCCAAAGGGGATTACTACGCATTTTTTTGCATTTAGCTTTGACCATAGCTTTGACACCATGCATCAGTCTCATTTAGGCCCTTCTGGAGGATCTCCATGTCGACCGGAGACTCTTATAGCACCCAGTTTGCAGTCCTCCGCAAACTTAGTCAGCCACAGCCCTTCTGTGCTTGCCTGTACTTTTGAGAAGTATATGCCAAACAGGAGGGGCCCCAGGACAGAGCCCTGAGGCACACCACTTGTTACTGGTCTGGATTCAGACATAGATCCCACAACTCTTACTTTATGGGATCTATCTGAGAGCCAGTTTGCGATCCATCTTGTGACATAAGGGTTTATGCCCAGGCTGGTGAGCTTATTAAAATTACATGAAAAGCCATGTTATGAACAATTATAAACGTGGATGGCAAAAAATTGAATCAGTTGTTGCTATTAACTCCTTGCATTTCAGGAAGCTCCACAGGGATCTAAATAATGCAGTTAGTTTAAAATCATTTATGGAACACACACCAGATGACTAATAGAAATTACCAAGGAGACATGGGAAGAGGAGACAACTCCATTTAAGACTATACTAGAGTATTGTGCCTCCATACAGGACAAGCTATAAGAGTAATTCCAACAGCCCAATAACATTTATAAAAAGATTCAAATTGTTTAATAGGAAGAGCATAATAGGAACATTAGAAGGAGAGAATTTCAGATCAGGGGCTTAGTATAGTTTTAGTTTCTCCAGTCAAAAATACATTTTTCTATAAATGATGGAGACTCTTTGAGTGGTGGTGGTGGCACAGTGGCACAGCAGATAGCGTTCTTTTCTCACAGCAATAGATGATAGTGGTTAGATTCTTCACTGGGCTGCCTTCTGTGAAGAGTTTGTAAGTCCTCTCTCTGTTCATGTGGATTTCCTTTGGATGTTCTGATTTCCTCCTACATCCCAAAGACATGTAATTGGTGGAATGGACACTCTTAATAGGCCATAGATGTGAGTGTGTGTGTGTGTGTGTGTGTGTGTGTGTGTGTGTGTGTGTGTGTGTGTGTGTGTGTGTGTGTGTGTGTGTGTGTGTGAGCGTGGTGTGGAAAA
Source organism: Protopterus annectens (assembly GCF_019279795.1). Lineage (NCBI taxonomy): Eukaryota > Metazoa > Chordata > Ceratodontiformes > Protopteridae > Protopterus > Protopterus annectens. The sequence continues at coordinate 991,453,715 of NC_056731.1, forward strand.
AACTGTGGCAGGGCTAGGCACCTAACAGTGTAACCCTTGGCTGTAGTTGACTATCACTGTTGAGGTTGCACCACAGCCAGTAGGAAAAAAGGGGTTGTGGACAGATGGATGGATAGATGGATGGATGGATGGATGGATGGATGGATGGATGGATGGATGGAGACTCTTTGAGATCATGTAAAGAGTAAATGAAGTGACCCACAAGATTAGGCAGAATAGTTAAAGATGTCCTTAGCAAATATATCATATAGATAACTTAAAACATTTCAGAGAGCAGAGACAACGTTTGTGAGTGTGGCACAGACTTTAGAAACACCAGAAAAAAGAAAGGTCTGTCATTCATGCCCATAGTGGTAATAGATAAGACTATATAAATCCCATGAGACAAGAAGTATATGAGGTTCTCATTCAAAATAAAGACATATTCCCTGAAATGTCATGTAAAATTGGTCTAATTAAAATTCACACAGAGACCAATCCAGATGAAAATTCAGGCTTAAACCTTATTAAATTCCCACACCTCAGAGGACGGCAGTTCAGAAAGCAGTGGAAATGTTCTATCTCAGAGTAATCAAGGAATCTTGTAGTGAGTATAACAGCCTAATCATTCTGGTAGCAAACACTGATAGAATGACCATGTTCTGCAATTATTTATGAAAGCTTAATAGCATCTTCAAGTCTGATAGCTATATCATACTACAGGTGTATGATTTGACAGAGGGGTTAATGCAACCAAAATTTCTGACCACTTTGGATTTGACAAGTTTCCATTAATGAACAGGGTAAACAAAATAATACCCTTTTAACTCTAAGTGGTCTGCTCCTGTCTCCCACTTAGCATTCATATTGGTTCCAGCTACTTTGCACTGCCTTATGATCAAGACCCATGACAGTAGCATGTGGGCAATGATATTATCAGTTCAGATTATTACTCACACCTCCCAAGATTCAAGGTTTTTTTGGATTCCTTCAGAGTTTCAGGGTTCAGAGTGAATGTTCCTAAAACTAAGAGTGGAATGAGTGAAGTTAAATACCCTGGGTACATGATAGGCAGACAATGTCATTCCTCACAAGGAGAAGGAGAAGGCAGTATAAATATTTCCGGTACCCTACAGGAAGAAGCCTCCTTAGCTTGGCCACATATTATAGGAAAGTTGTTCCACATTTTATCACCATTACTTACAGTCTTACCATCTTTACAAAGGGTAAACATGCAGAAGGAAATCTGGTGGAATATTTATTCCACTGTTTTTGGCATTCATCAGACATATCATTGACTACAGTGCTCCATTTACTATGTACCTAACCAGGAAAATCCAACAATTGGCATATCCACAGAGGTTCCTCACTAAAAGAATATAAGGCTTAAGTAGCATGTCTTCTGCAGTCCACCTCAAGATCCTGTCCAGTATTCTGTTTTCTACAGGCTTTCAAGGGAAGATCAATGCCTTGCATACACGACATTGTCAGACCCCATTCCGATGGACCTCCTACATATCCACAAAACAAACACTAGCAGAATTACCCATTCTAAAGACTTAAACCTTGCCTGTGATATATGTAGGACCTAATGGAGAGACAGGTATGTATTCCAGAGACTACCCCATCTGTGGAACGGACACCCCATCCATGTGATGCGCAGTTGCTCCAAAACTCAATTTAAGTTCAACTTGGGCAATTGGATGGGGAACAGGAAATTCATCCCTTGCTTATACTTGTGTCTCTAATCAACACAGGCAGCCTAGAAATGGTTCATCTCTCAGGACCCTAATTGTAAATGGTTCATCTCACAAGAATCTGCTTACACTTATCAAGGGTATAAGAACTTGTCAGACATTTGGGATGCATGACTAGGCTTAAAAAGGCCCTTGTGGTCATTAGCCTAGTAAACACCTATGAACATGTGAAACTAGGAGAAAGATTTTCAACTCTTAAAGGACAGTTTGTTCTCCAAGGCAATGTTATAATCCTGATTTTTTTTTTTTAATTTCTCCAAGTCTTTTGGGTTTCTAATGCAATAAAGGGAATGAACCCCATTCCTAAGTCAGGGTACGATTAGAGTTAATGAAATAAGAACTGTTTCAGTTCCTGATGCACTGAAAGATCGGTTTATAAGAGGAGAGTCCTGCTAATCACTTAGTACATGACCAGAGAAGACAAAGTGTATCTTTTGTTGCATTAATACTGAGCATCAGAGATAACCTTCAACTTTAAATGATTACAGAAGTGATAAAAAAGACAGAAGTGAATGTACTATAAAAGCCACAGATATTACCTCTGTTGTAAGAAGACTACACATCTGTGTTATAAAGACTGCCACTGTCTGTTTTCTTTGGCACTATAACAAGTGCTTGTATGCACTATTTGATCAGGCAGGTGCTCTAACTCCCACTAGATTAACTATTCTGTCCTTCTAATACCCAACCCTTTTAAACTGCAAAGCTCTTCTAGATCCCTGACTTCAACCTGAATACTACCAACCAGTTCCTGACATGAGTCTTTGCTCCGTAACCCTTCACCAATTGTGCCCTAAACATAAAATTTAACCTCCTTTCTGAAACCCAAATTTCCTGCTTGCTACCTAACCCTAAACTCTATTCATGCTTCTTAAATGTAAAACTCCTTCCTACTCCATAACCATAAAACTTATCTGCCACTCCCTAACCCTAAAACTCCCTTCCCACTCAATAACCCTAAAATGCTCCTTCCACACCTATGCCAAAATTTCATATCACGCTCCCTCCATACAGCTGCTGCATGCAAACATTTCATATTTCACAGATTGCTTTACACAGTTAAATAAGCACAGTATATAAAACAGTATAGACATTTAAACCTCACAAAATGCATTTTTAGAATTAGACTTATATTTACAAAGATTGCTTGATTTGGAGCTTCCCCCCTCACTATTTCTGGAGATATCCAGAATTCAGCAATAATAGAGAATACTAGATTCTTTGCATGACATTTAAAAAGTTACGGCAGCACCACTAGTTTGAAAGAATGGTTTCAACTGCCTTTTTTGCTAATTGAAAAAATGAAACACACAAATACAAACACACAAATACATCACTCTTTGACTGTTGTGTCCATTGTAAAACCACTGTGGAGTACAATTTTATTTATTTATTTATTTATCTTATATTTGTTGATCGGGCTAGTCTAGCTGGATACATATCCATTTTCAGCAGGGGCCTGGGGAGAAAAGCTTCACGCACAAATACATTAAGGCATTAAAAACTTAGAAAACAAAATGACTAGCTTAAATTATACAGCATAACATGTAAAGAAAGTACATTTTGTGAATAATGTACAGAGACATTAAAGTAGATTTTGGAGATAAACATGTCTTAATTCAATAGAGGGGTTACAAATACATTCAGGCAACAGTTAAACATAGTAATTAAGCATCAACATTCATTTGAGAGAAAAAATAAAAACCACTAAGTAAGAGAAATTAAAAATAGAGACTAGGAAGGACAATAATGCAGGTAAGAAGGGGTTAGTAGTTGATAGTCAATGACTCTCAATGTGGGGTATTTGTTATAAAGCATGAGAGGAGGGGAGGAGAAAAAGTGAAGAGTATTTTTCAATCAGGCTTTGAGCAGGGACAAAGCCATTGTCTTTTTAGGTAATGTCTGAGGTGTTTCTTAAAGAGTTGTGTAGATGAGAGAGAAGTGAGTGTATTTGGAAGCTTATTCCAGATTCTACCAACAACATTGGAAAAGAGTGAATCTCCTACTTTGTTATTAAATATATTGTTGGCAATGTGTAACTTATTAGCTGAGCATAGTGTTGTAAGATTTTTGTATGGGGAGATCAGATTAGAGAGGATAGGGGTGTTGGTGGGGTGGTGCAGAATTTTTTGTGCACTCAGCAGTTGATTGTATTGTAGATGGTTTTGTAGTTCTAACCAACTGAGTTGTTGAAGGTTGAGACAGTGGTGGGTTTTATAATGGGAGCCAGTGGCAAATCTAGTAATATTATTATAGCTAGTTTCCAGTTTGGAAAGATTAAGCTTAGATAGATTTGTATAAATGGCAGATGAATAGAACAGGGTAGAAGTAAGCTGAGTCTGGGCAATAGATTTCTTAGCTAGTGGGGTAAGGAAGGGTTTTATTTTATACAGGGAGCCTAGTTTTTTATTGATGGTTTTTATAATATTGTTAACATGGACATCGAAGCTGAGGTTATGGTCAATAGTTATGCCTAGGAGACGAGCAGTAGAGTCAGGGGAAATACAAGTGCCATTGTCAGAGGTAATGGTAAAGTGGATCTGTGGGGATTTTTGGGTGGGAGTAAAAAGTAAAAGTTTTGTTTTTTTGGGGGGTTAAGGAGGAGGCAGCATTGGGTAAACCATTTTTCTACTTTGTTAAATACAGTTTGGGTAAGGGTCTGGAGGGAGGAGGAAGACTTGGCAGTACAGATAAGGGTAGAGTCATCAGCATATTGTATACAGGAGGCTTGAGGAAAAGCCTTGGAGTACTCCACTGTCCACTGGGAGGGGTGGGGATAGTTTATTGTCCCAGAGTACTGCTTGCTTTCTGTTTTCAAGATAGGATTTAAACCAAAGGATTGCTTGTTGGCCAAGATATTGGGCTTTTAGTGCATTGATAAGTAGGTTATGATTACCCATGTCGAAGGCTTTTGATAGATCGATAAATAGAGCAGATGAGAGAGAGTTGTTGTTTCAATTTTTGTTAATACAGTCAGTAAAAGTTAGCAGGGCAGATGTAATGCTATGAAAGGGCCTAAAACCGTGTTGGCAATTAGCAAGCAAGTTATTGTGGTGAAGTGCTGAAGTAGTTGATGGTGGATACAATTTTCCATGATTTTAGCTAAAGGGGAGAGTAAAGCAATTGGGCGGTAGTTGGAGATATCAGTGGATTTACCTCCTTTGTGTAAGGGGATTATATGGGAGATTTTCCATAAGGGATGCATGTAACCTTCTGAGATAGTTCTGTTTATAAGGATAGAAACAGGGTATGCGATTGCTTTAGCAGCGATTTGAAAGTATTCTACTGGGAGATAGTCAGCAGAAGGGGTGCAGGGTTTAAGTTTTTGAAGGAGTTTGCAGATAAAGGTAGTTGGTACTGGTTGTAAATGAAGGGGGGGCAGAGAATTGTTGGTATGTTGTGTAGGAGTGGGGGTAGGGGGTGATAGTGTTTTAGTAAGTGTTTGAATGGCTTCAATGAAGTAGTTGTTAAAAGCATTTGCTATTTAGGGTTGTTATGGGGGATAGAGCTGGGAGAAGGAGTTCTAGCCTGGCCTGGTTTGAGAAGTTTATTAATGCCAGACCAAAACTTTTGAGGATTTTTAGAGTTTGAATGTTGAAGATGGGAATAATAGTTCTTTTTATCTAAGATTATATCTTTTTTGACGACATTTCTTAACTGTTAAAGTAGAGGTAATCTGCTGGGCTTTTGGAGGTTCTCCATTTTGCCCAAATTTTGTTCCATAGGATCATTTTTTCTTTGGTTTGTTTTGTAAGCCAAGGAGCTATTTTGGTCCTGACTCTGGAGGAGCGAATGGAAGCATGGATATGTAGAATTTGAAGAAATGTAGAATTAAAGAAGGAGATAGCATCATCCAGATTGAATAGTTTTAGTAATGACCAATTGCAGGCTTTTAGTTCATTGATAAAGTTCTCAGATTGGAAGTGATTTTAGATCGATACGTGATAAAATTGTTGTCTTTGGGGCTAGATTTCGTTTGCTTAACTATGTAGGTTAGAATATGGTCACTAATGTCATCTGGGAGAGATCCTGTCAAGTAAGTTTCAGGGTGACTATTAATTAGTGTCCAGTCAAGAGTAGCTTCTTTAGTACTAGGCTTATGGATTCTAGTAGGGGTATTTATTATTTGAGTGAAAACAAATAGATTTATATGGGTCTTAGGGTTGGAAGAATTGCATAAGGTCCAGTCTATATTAAAATCTCCTAGTACTATTGTTTCTTCTGGAAGGTGGGTGGATAGGCTACTAAGTATGTTTTCTAGGGTGGTAATATTATTTCCTGGAGGGATAAATGAACAGATTATATAGACTGATTTAGAGCTATTTATTTGGAGTTTAACAGTAAGGGTCTCAGCACTGGTATTTGAGGGTAGTGCTACATCACAGGGAGAAACAAGGAGTTCAGATTTGAACAAGATTGCTATGCTGCCACCCTTTTTTGAAGTGCAGTCACATCTAAGGATATTGTATCCAGGTGGGATTATTTCTTGGTCATGAGTAATAGGTTTTAGCCAAGTTTCTGTAAGACAAAGAATGTCGAATGAATGGGCTTGAAGGAGAGCATGCAGTTGGCTAATTTTGTTGTTGATACTATGAATATTAAGATGTGCTATTCTGAGGGAGTTATCTAATCTAGAAGAGGAGGAAGCATCGTTATGCAATTGTTTTTTTAGATTGACATTTAGTGGGGATGGGCCAGGACTAGGATGAATGTCTCCATCTGTAAGTGGGGATGGGCCAGGATTAGGATGAATGTCTCCACCTGTTAGCATGTTTTTTGATTGTATCAAAGAAGTTTTTAAGATTTTATTAAGTTTGGGTGGGGTTAACCTATTTGGGAGGTAAGTAACATGAGTACATCTATGGAACTTAGGATGCAGATAAGCTGAGGTAGAGGTAATATTACAATGAGAGAGGCAATTGGGAAGTAAGGTTGGGAGAGTTTGTGGATGGGACACTTTATGGGCCACCACATAATGCTCATAGGCAGTGAGGGTATAGGTTAAGGTTAGAAATATAAATAATAAACAAGACAGAAAAAAGTATATAAGCAAAGGTTTATGTGAGTAGGCCATTTGGAATAGCAGAGTAAGGTTAATGTAAAGTCAAAGGTGGTTTAGAATATAGTTGAAGTGTAGGATAGGTTAATTGATATGGTATAGAAGGATAGTTAGAGTAGGTAGAGTGGTAGGAAGAATATAGTTATAGATGTAAGAGTAATGGTTATAGCTGCAGAGAATGGATAGAGGAGATGAGGGAGTGTGCTAAGCAGAAGAGTAAGAAGGAGAAGCTATAGAAAAGTAGGGTAGTTTAGTGCTGATAAGGTATACAGATAAGGGGAGGAGTTTATAACTATTTAGTTGTGATGTTGTGATGGGAAGTATAGTGGGTGTGGTTTGTTAAGTATAAATGTAACAGCACTGGGGTGGGCGGGAATTGGGGGTGGGGTAGGGGAGCAGAGTGAGCCCATAGGGCGAATGGAGCAGGGTACAGCAAGTAGTGAAGGAGACAATCAGTAAGCAGAGCAGCCCAGACAGAGAAGATGAAGCAGGTGAGTCGCTTCAAGCAGAGCAGGTATAGCTGTAGACCAAGGATAGAGAGAGGAAACAAAATTGCATACTAGTTTGCTAAGGGTAGAAAGTGATAGGAGTAGAGGTTAGGGGCAGTGAAGGAGAAATATAAGGAGTGATTATGCAACAGGGTAAGGGAGGAGAAGCTAGAAAGAATAGTGTAAAGAGGTGAATTAATACAGATGGAAGGGGGGTGAGGGTAAAGTCTTGGTTAGACTGCCACCAGGTGTTCAGTGGTTGTATAACAACAGGTGACTGAGGGCAGTGAGTGAAGGAAAGAGATAGACAATACTGGACTTGGAGAGGACTCTAGCTGCTAGCATTCCTGACTCAGGGGCCAAAGATAATTCAGTACAATTACAAAATACAGCTGAGAGTAATTATCAGTAAGGGTCATGTCATAGGACATACTTTGTAAAATACTGCACAGGCTGTAGTAAGGTATTGGGACAGCACAGTAACGGGATCCAATTGGACATGGCTTGAAATTGTTGAGGGTATCCTTAATGGCCAGGTAGGTTCCTTAGTGCAGAGTAGTGGATGGGGGGGTTTGTAAAATACTGCACAGGCCGTAGTAAGGTATTGGGACAGCACAGTAACTGGATCCAACTGGACACGGCTTGAAATTGTTGAGGGTATCCTTAATGGTCAGGTAGGTTCCTTAGTGCAGAGTAGTGGATGGGGGGAATTCAGATAGTAGGGTCTGGGTCAGGATCACACAGCAGCCAAGTAAGATAGCAGATAGTACAATCATTCAATAATGGCACAAAACAGTTTTGCATTTTTTAGCCTTTAGTAAACAAAATCAAGGACATTTTTAAAAACTTTCAAGGATGAAATATTAGAAATCCCTTCATTTTTGCACATTAATGTTTGAAAAAGTTTAGACAATAATATGTGAATTCTACATTTTTTTGTATTTTAAATAAGGGCCCCTGTGAGCACAAAAAGAGATGTACTATGCATAACGTAGTGATCCCTGTCAGAGCTGATTGTTAAGTTTGTATGAAAACAATAAGACATCATTTAAAAACACTAACTCATTCCCAGTTATGTTTATTGTGATACTGGATCTCTCATTTAAATATAGCTGTTTATTTTCTTAGCTTATTTTATTTAATTAGCAAAAGGGAACACTGCTTCAACAGTATATTATACTGGCATATGTCTATGATTCCAGCATCTGAATTCTTAACCACAAATTACACAAGGTCCAGTGGTCTTGATTATTGCCCAGAATTCTTGAACAAAGAGGTTGAAAGGTATGGCTACATATTATATGCATCACAGACATTTAAGATTCCACTGTCTGCTGTACAAAAGTGTGTGTCTTAAAATAATTAAGTAAGCACAGGATATAAAACAATGCATACATTTGTCTGTTTGTGTCTTTCGGCTTTTCCCTGTTAGGGGTCGCCACAGCGGAACTCTGGTCCGCTAATGATTGGTAGTTGATTTTTACGTGCTGAGTTACCAACCCTGATGCACAACCTTCAACAAAGGTATGCCCATTCCCGCATGTCTCTATGCAGAAGACGCTCTAGCTGAGAATGGAACCAGACAGCGTCTTACTGTGAGGCGACAACGCTACCGCAGCACCAGCACCAAGGTTTAAAACAATGCATACATTTGAACCTCTCAAAATATATTTTATTTGTACACAACTGTGCATTATGAATAAAAAAAACAGCCATTCATCAGCAAGATCCTGTTTTCTATCATTAGGCTTTTCAGACACTGGTTCACTAGTAATAATTACTGAAGCTGTTTTGATATCACTTGCAATTGAACCTCCGGATCTGCATTGTCTTTTAATTAATGTTCCAACTGGTATTATTTTTCCATAACTGTCATATTAGGATCATTGACGTCATACTTCAGAATCGTTTACTAGTGTATCATAAAATCCATGCTTGAGCATTCAGAATCGTTTACTAGTGTATCATAAAATCAATGCTTGAGCATTCAGACAGTAGTACCCTAGTGCTGGTATGAGTGTCTATTTGGTTATGTAGTACAGAGGTTTTTTTAGGGTAGTAGAGTATCTTATAGGTTAGTATGAGCTGGTTATAGAGAAGGAGATGCAGAGTTTAAGCCAGTTGAGTTATTTATTTTATTTATTTGAGCATTCAGAATCGTTTACTAGTGTATCATAAAATTAATGCTTGAGCATTCAGAATCGTTTACTAGTGTATCATAAAATCAATGCTTGAGCATTCAGAATCATTTACTAGTGTATCATAAAATCAATGCTTGAGCATTCAAAATCGTTTACTAGTGTATCATAAAATCAATGCTTGAGCATTCCAGGGTTAATCTGCATAGGTTCATAGGTTCATAGCTAGGTACTAGGCTATCGGCCCAAGGGCCTATGTAAGCCTAGCCAGCAAGGTACCATAGCTTACGCCACCCAAGAAACACACACTTACATAGTTTCACAGTGACTTGCCTACTGCAGCATTTGAAAAACTACATATCCAGATAGTTAGGATACCAATGGTTTAATCATTAAAATGTTCACTACATGTTCTATATCACAAAGAATAGCCATCACTTATCCACTGATAATGCAATAGATGACTAGACTAAGTGAATGCTCACAAAATAGTTCAATTGTGAAATGGCTTAAGTCTGGTTAAAGGCCATTTGTAAAACAGTAGGGAAATTTAGTTCTCATGGGGCCATTGATAAATTTTGATAGTTATTTTGTTTACTTTGTAAGTTTTGAGATGTAAAGGCATTATCAGTACTCTTTTACAAATTGCAATGCTTAATCCAGTCTCATAAATGCATTGCTCTGTCAGGTAGAAATTATCTCCATCATAACTATAAAGATTTCTGTTTTTATCTATTAATCAGAAAAAGAAGACCCTAACAAATAGCTACATTAAAGCAAAAGAAAAACATTTTAATATGGTTACATGAACGTATTACTATTATTATTTTATTTTATTTTACATTTGGTAACCCAGAAAGTCCGACTGGACACAAGTCCTTTTTCAGCGGAGGCCCGGGGCGAAAATCTCCAGTTACAGCACATGCTAATAATTGGTCATATGAAAAACATTACAAATATTTACATAAGAACAAAGCATAATAAAATTAAGCTAAGATTATTCAGTCAACTCTACATCAGTAGAAATAAACAGAATGGTACAATATTATGGTGTATACATAATTATCATCATTTGGAAGTGGGAGAGAAGATGTAGAAGAAAAGTGAAAACTAGACAAGTGAGACTAACAAGAACAAGAGAGGGCTAATGAATGAAAAATGAGGGAGGATATTAGAATTGGGGTGAGCCAGAATAAGATGGATTAGGATTAGCCTGGGTTGACACAGTTGCAAACCCAGTTAGTTTGTAGGTGCATTTTTCATGATTTCTTTAACCGAGATAAGGATGTTGCTGCTGTTATGTTAATGGGCAGTGAGTTCGATTTTTTGGCAATATAGTTAGAATAGAGGGAGGACCCCGCAGAGTTACTGGACTTAGTGACCTGTTGTTGGAGAGTAGTACCCTAGTGCTGGTATGAGTGTGTATTTGGTTATGTAGTGCAGAGGTTTTTTTAGGGTAGTAGAGTATCTTATAGGTTAGTATGAGCTGGTTATAGAGAAGGAGATGCAGAGTTTAAGCCAGTTGAGTTATTTAATGGTTGTGTAGTGGTGAGTATTGGAGGGGCTGTTGATGGCGCACCTTGCAATTTTGTTAAAGCAGGTGTCAAGTTTAGATAGTTCTGATATTCTGAGATTGGTGAGGATGGGAGAGGCATACAGAAGTGTGGAGATGAGATGGGTTTCTGCAAATTTAGCTCTGGTACTATTTGTGAGGAATGTTTTGTTTTTATATAGTCCCGCCAGTTTTTTGTGTACTTTATGGTGAGTGAGATGTGGAATCAAATGTCATGTTGCAGTCAATTTCTACAACTAGGAGTTTGTTGTGTGTGACTGGAGAAATGGTTGTTTTGTTGTTAGAAAATATAGTAAATGAGGTTGGAGGGGGAGAAGAGTGATTAGTAGGACAGGAGTAGATTGGCTATATTGGGGTTAAGTATTATTTGGGAGCTGTAAGCCATTATTCCACGGAGAGAAGGATGTTTGTGTTTGGGCTTGCAGTTCTTGGAGGGAAGGAGAAGAGCAGATTAGTGTTGAGTCTTCTGCATATTGGATGACTGAGGCTTCTTGAGCACAAGTATGGAGGTGATTTGTGAAGACAGAAAAGAATAGAGGTCCAAGGATGTTGCCTTGGGGAACTCCAAGAGTGACAGGTAATATAGGTGAGAGTTCTTGTCTCCACTGAACTGCTTGCTGCCTACCTGACAAATAGCTTTTGTACCAGGACATGGCAGCCTTTCTAAGATTTAGTTTGGAAAGGGAGTTCATCAGCATGTTGTGGTTCACCATATCAAAAGCCTTGGAGAGGTCAAGAAAGACAGCATAGACATAGTTGCCATTTTTTCTGTGTTTAACTGTGCAGGTGAATGTCATAAGTGGAGTTGTTGTACTGTGGCAGGGCCCGAAACCATGTTGAGTGTTTGTGAGAAGGCTGTGAGACATGAAATAGTCCATGAGTTGTGAGTGTACACATCTTTCTAATATTTTGGACAGAGGTGAGGGTATTGCTATGGGCCGATTGTTAGTTAACTCTTTAAAGTTGCCTCCTTTGTGGAGAGCTATAATATATGACATTTTCCAGATTTCAGGAACTAAATTTTCAGATATTGAACAGTTAATAAGAATGGAAACAGGATATGCAAGGGCATCAGCAGCTATTTTCATGAATTCTGCTAGCAGTTTGTCGTGAGCTAAGGTAGTAGGTTTTACTTTCTCGATAGTTCCTTAATAAAATCAGTAGAGACCAGTTGGAATGTTAAGCCTTCAATATCATTTTGATACCTATGTAGTTGGTTCAGGGGTGGACAGTTTTGTGCATTAGCAAGAGCAAGACTGGATTTGGTGAAGAATTTGTTGAAAGCTGTGGCAACATTGAGGAAGTTATCAGTTAGGGTAGGAGTGAGAGTTCCTGATTTTCCAAGATGGTGAATGCTATTAATAGCTGTCCAGAAGGTTCTGGGGTTATTTTGATATTTGGTTTATATATTATGGTAGTGGTTCATTTTATCTAATTTAATATAGTTCTTTGATTGATTGCGGAGTTGTTCACAATATACCTGCTTGTCTGTATGTGAACTGGTTTTGTGCCAGTGGATCCTGGCTTTGTCTCTGGATTTCATCCAGGGAGCATGGTTGGATTTTACCCTGATCATTCTGGGAGGGGCTTGGGAGTTTAAGATGTCTGAAAAGGTAGAACTGAAGTACTGTACACCTTCATTATGGCTGAGGTATTTAAGGGAGACCAGTTACAAGATTTTAGTGCATCAATAAAGGTGGCTTGGTTGAAGTTATTTTTGTTTTTTATTGTTTGGAAAAGAGTGGGCTTTTCATGATAGGCCCTATGTCGTATTACAAAAGTTGGGAGGTGGTCGCTTAGGCTGTCAGGGAGGCATCCAGATTGATTAATTAATGCTGGGCTGTTTGTCAGAATCCAGTCAAGTAATGACTGTCTTTTGGGGGATTTGTCTGTTCTAGTGGGTTATTGTATGACTTGGGAAAAGCCATAGAGGTTGGTGAAGTTGGTAGGGGAGTAAGGGTTGCTATTTAACCAATCAATGTTGATGTCCCCCAAGATGATAGTTTCATGTTGGAGGCTCTCAGATGCCCAGTAAAGTAAGGTCTCCAGTATGGGACTATTGTTCCCAAGAGGTATATAGCAGGTTATTATAATGATACTTTTCTTGGGGTTAGGTATTAGCTTTGCTGTTATAATGTCTGTATTGGTTAAATATGGCATGTCTATGTTTAAGTGTTATCAGTTAATTTGGTTTTGAAATAGTATAGCTACACCTCCACCTTTCTTGGATGTATGATCCTTTTGAATAATATTATATAGCCAGGTGGCAGGAATTCATTATCAGAGGTGCTGGGTTTAAGCCAGGTTTCAGTTAGTAATACTAGGTCAGGAGAATGTAGGGCAATATTTGCATGAAGGTTATGAACTTTAATATTAATACATCTAACATTCATTTTTAGAATGAGCAGGTCATTTGTGTTTTCTAGGCAGTTGATATGATTTAAGAGATGTATTTTGATTGGTTATTTGGGTGCTGTCATCAGTTGGTCCTGGATTTGGGTAAATGTCTCCACTTAGAGAGAGTCTGGCAGCAATGACTATTTTGGTTTTGATAAGGTAAGCTATGTACTTGTCATATTTAGTGGATAGATTATTGGAATATTCAGATGGTAGGGTGAGTTTAATGGTATAAGGATGGATGTGTGCGTGTAAGATGGATGGGGAGATGGGGAGATAGAGAGGAGGTGATTTAGAGGTGTGAGTAGTAGAAGTGGCCTTATGAGGTAGAACATTGGGGTGTAAATTGTGATAAGTGGTAATGTGAGTAAGTAGTAAGAGTGTTGTTAGTAGAACTGATGATGTGTACATATTTGTGTGGAACATGGTTTGATGGCAATGATGCAAATGTAGATTTAGTTATGTGTGCTGTTTGCCAGTAGTGGGTATTGGATATAGTGGCTGATGAGTGAAGTGATTGGAAGGATGTGGGATGTGGGAGTGGCTTCTAGAATATAAATTTAAGGGAAGTGGTGGTGGGTGGGAATGGGGGTAGGGTAGGTGAGCGGAGTGAGCCCGAGCATAGCAAGGGTGAACAGAGTGGGTTGCACCACCATGTACGCAGCCAGAGTGAGCAGAACAGAAACAATCCACTGCTATGGTGGAAAAAAGCAGGTCAGTACTGTTGCACAGTATATCAGACCAGTAAAGTAATACCCTGTATTGGTCTTGTCTTTATCTCCTATGAGCTATTATGCTGTGACAGCCATTACCTGTATAGTTTAGGTGTGGGAAATATCAATAAGATTTTGACAATAGTGAATCTAAATAGCATAGCAGTAGGGGAAGAATCTCCTTTTACAGAGATTACAGTAGTACAAAATGCTAGACTGGTAAGTTATTAAAAAAACAAAAGGGGGGGCTCTAGTGTCTGACAGCAATGCACTCTAGTTACAAGGCACAAAGTATAGGGAGAGTCATTTGAGATAAAAAAAAATACTGTTGCAGATTATGTAAAAAAAAAATACACTGTTAATTGAGTTGTGAACCAGACAGCAGGGGTCCGACATAGAGTCTTGTAGAAGGCTTTTGACTTGTTGAGGGTTTTACTTGGTCCCGGAAAATAAAACTCGCATTCAGCAACACAGAGGGGAAAGCATAGTTGAAGTGAGCACCATGTCTGGATGCCGGGAACAGAGGTGGGTGCCTAGGTGCAAATTATATCCACATGCTAACTTATTAAAGTGCTATGAAACTCTTTTGGTAGCTCTGAATAAGAATACATAACAAAAATCATGCCAGGAAGTTAAGACACTGCATGTTCTTTGCAGACACTTTCATATGATTGCCATGATTTTTTTTTCTAAAATCAAAATGAATACAATAGAATGGGTGTCAAAATAATTCAAATGTTGTCAAGTGCTATAAATTTCACAGCTAGGAAACATAAAACAATAATATTATCACAGCTTTCTTTCATTGGAGACAACTTATCAATCAACATGACTAAAATTAATTCTCTTTTATCAAAATTTTCCCTTATGTGCAAATGCATAGTAGGTCAACATATGTTCACACAGTTGCATGCATTATAACAGACATTTCCTTTACCACAGGGAAAGTTTCTTCGCTGCCAGTTATACATGGGTGGTTATACACTGCCAACATATAAATGATAATTAAAAAGTGATTCCTGTATGTCTTCTGAATGAAAGTATATCATTAGAGTAATACTGACCTAAGATTTACATGACAGTTTAAAGTATAAAATCTGATGTATACAGTTTTACTAACAAAATAATTCATGTTTATATGCAGTAAGTGTATAACTTATTGACACTGGATCACATAGTCTATGAAGATATTCTGCTCTAAGGACTCGAGATAATATTGAAGCTCAATGCCTGGAGTCTAAACAGAAAACTCCACTGCCTGCAAACTCACCTCATCCTGGAGTACATAGATGTCTGTGTGGGCACAGAGAGATGATTTATACCTGTGGACAGCACCCTGGAAGTTCCAGGGTATAATGCCTTCACACATGTAGACCAGCAACTGCACAGAGAGGGACGAAAGGTGAAGGTTTCTCAATATTCATCAAAAACAGTTGGCAATGACAAAAGAGGCGCTATTAAGGTGGACAATGTATTAGCCCATATTCAAAAGCCTAATGGGGATCTTAAGAGTAGTCAAGTAGTATGATGTACTTGAGATTCTCCACTTCCAACTCAACATAAGTTAAGTCTCATACCATATCATTGCAAGCAAGAAGTCTCCTTCCATGACCCAGGACACCCATGCCACATACTTAAAAGAAGTGGAGACACTGTGCATTGAACCTGACACTATGCTTCTGGGTGACTTCACTTAACTCACTATAAACTGGAAAATATACACAACTTCCAATATGCAGACATAAAGATTCCTGGACTTTGAAAACACAAGTACTCATGATCAGTTAGACTGTGCACTCACTAAGGGCACCAGCATCCTCAATCTGATCCTCACAATCATAAGTGAACTTTGCACTCAACTGTATGTAATGTCCACATTTGACGCATTGGACATAAAGCTGTATTCTTTGAAATTAAACTAAAATCTGTGATCCACGAACATTTAGAAATTATTCCAAGGTGAACCTACAACTGAATGATATCCTGGCAATATTTCAAGCCCCCCTCCAAACTAAATAAACTCTGTTGACTATGCAGGATTGCTCAAAGACACCCTTTTACCATTATGTAAACAGCATTAAGGCAGCTGTACTCACTTGAAGTAAGCTCAATGCTAGCTTAACAAACAAATAAACCTTGTAGAATCACAACATCAACAAATCAACAAGTTGTGTAAGAAAAGAAAGAAACTATGCCAAAACTGAGAAATGCAAAGCTAAGCAGAGCAAAAAAATAAAATAAAATAAAAATAAATAAAAGCCCTCATCAAGCTAAATAAGCAACTTGGGAGTCTTATCAAGTCCACTAAAGCCACATTTTAGATGAAGATAGCCTCATTACCGAAGCACAATCACAAGGCCTTTGTAAGTTATGTCTGCAATGACAAAGGTAATACATAACAGTTTGCTGAATAATTGTAAATGAAGTCACCTTTACTAGGGAATATAACATATATATCAGTTCAGTTTAGCTCTAATTTCACACCCTTTTCCCCAGGTGACTCCTCTCAAGAAACATCCTCAACCATAACCCTCCCCCCAGTTATCACTAGTGAACATCTCTTCAATGTGATCTCCAGGAAAAAAATACTGTGCCTATCAGTTCAGATCATATCTTGAGATTCGTCCTAAATACCATGAAGCATGACCTATTGAGCCCTGTAAAATCGTTGTTCCTACCGAATGGAGAACTGCAGCATTATCCCTCTGCACAAGGGCTGAGTGTTGACTGACCTTGGCACCTACAAATCCATAAGTCTGACTAGTCTCATATGTAAAGTGATGGAAAGAATTATCATGGATATTGTAAATTAAAGACATAGGAAAACTTCAGACACTGGATTCAGCACAGTTTGATTTTGCAGTTGCATATCATGCCAACTCAACTTTGAGGACTTTTTTAAGAAAGTCATCAAAGCTATTTATGAGGTCAAAATCATGCATACTGCCTATCTTGATCTGGTGACAACATTTGACACTATTCTACATTTGAACTTTGTCAGCAAACTCGCAAAACAAGGAGTAAACCCCTATGCCACCCATTGGATAATCAACAGGCTTACATATAGGACACATAAAGGCAGGATAAGGAAATCTACCTCCGCAAAATTGTCAGTAACTTGCTGAGTCCCTCAAGACTAGATGCTTGGTGCCCTCCTTTTTATCATCTACTTTAAAGAAGTCAAAGGCCTCTGGTTGATCAAGTCTGCAGATGACTGCAAGTTCAGAGCAATCATAGAGTCCCCCAAGGAAACTAGTATCCTCCAAGAGGGCTTGTTGCAAAGTAATAATTCATGCGAGTTTTATGTTCTACAACTGAATGACAAAAAATGTATACTAGTATCCTTTGTAAAGTCAGCCACCCTCTGGAATTATTACATAAACAATACACCTCTAGCAGTAGGCCCGGTGGTTAGGGAGTTGGAAAGATTTGTGAACAGTGATTTGGCCTTTGACCATCATGTGTCTGCTATTTTAAGAACATCATTCTATATTGCACACCATATGATCAAATATATGGCATCCTGGTCCAAGGATGCAATTGTTCATCTGTATTCAACTCTCACTAGGCTAATGACTAAGTACAGTGCTCCCTTTGATATGCACCTGACCAGGCATATGCAACAACTGGAATGCCTACAGGGGTTTCTCAAAAACTCACCACAGGGAACATACAGCCTTATTGTTATACTTCGTCTCCAACAGACTACTGAGAGTTGATCTTGCTGGGCTTACAAGGCATCATCTGACTTAGTAATGATAGATTTGCTGCACATACTCAAATCTAACTGCATTAGAAATACAGAATTAAAGGGCATAAACCTTGTTTTGTTAAACAAACAGAATATATTGGAGGGACAGGAACATATCTCAGCAACTTTCCCTACTGTGGAACAGGCTTCCCATCCATGTGAGTCAAAGTTCGTCCCAGATCCTTCTCAAATGCATCCTGGACTGATGGATGGGAAATTAGGAATTTAACTCTAGAATTGGTACCTATGGCCCTGTTGGATAAAGGCAGTTTGTGAATACTTTGCATCTAAACCTATTTAGATGACACTGGATAATTTATCCTGTCATGTGCAAATGGGAAAACATGGCTATGCTTAAAAAGACCTCTGAGGACCATTAGCCTAGTTATCACCTTGAACCTATAGTGTTGGCAAAAGTGATCTGATTCTAAATATCTATTTAGTGTGTGTTAGAAATAAATATGAGCATATTACAGGCTATTACTATAATTTGTTGAAATGTGGTTCATACTGAAACTATTATGATACCATTGTGCAGTCTAGAAGTCCCACTCAATGTATTGCTTAATAAGCACTGCTCATACAACATGTTCATTCAGAAAGAAAATAAGACAGACCACATTGTTTAATTTGCGTTTTGCTGCAGTAATAAAATCCTTGTTTTTTTGGAAAAACATTGATATATTTATTCATATGGAAGGACAGCATATTAGGTCTTCTAACATGTTGTCTACATGCATTATTTTAGAAATCAAAGGCATAGCTCACTGTTCACTTCTTTTGGTTGCTTATAAGAGCTCTGGGACACAATTTATTCTTGACTTCTATATGATTTAACTCTGATGTTTGAATAATCGAGATAACAAGGAAATATGTGTTAGTTGTTCCAGGACATTGAAAAAAGAGGTAGTCTGAGTAATGCCTAGACATCTCTGTGGAAAGATTTATTTTAAATTACAAAAATTATATGTAGGGTATAACAGATCTTTCCAGATTTGGCCACATTAATGCACCGATATCTATTGTTTCTGAGCTTTATCTGTTAGTGTTGAATAAAACCATTCTTAAGCAATCTTTAGTTGATGGTTTGTTATACATTCCATAGTAGTTGTGCTTATGGCATGGCTGCAAAGGTGATAAAAAAGATCTATTGTTTTTCAGAGTAATGAATTACTCTTAACACTACATGTTTGCTATCATTTGGTGGGAACATGTCAGGTAGTTGATGGCACTTTAAGCAAGTGCCAAACAACTGAGGAAATTTGGAGGCAAAAACTTTGACTAGCAGTGCAGCTCTCTTCTTACTCCACCATTGTGTGACCTCAGAGTAGGCATATTTAGCATTAGGGGTGTGGGGGATGTGCAATGACATGTTATTGCAGGGGGAACTTGTCCCCTGGAAATAAAATACTCGTCAAAAGTTGTTTTTTTTTTTTTTTTTAATTGATAGGCACTTGATGATAGAGTTGTCAATCAATGACGATGAATCCATCTTTCCTTTGTAACTGACTTTATAGCATATCATTACTAGTATTCATAAATACTGTTATGAAAACCTTCTTATAATTTACAAATAAAATATTTGAAGTGGTGCTAGAATTATATATAAATACATCACAAGAAACATATCTGCCAATTATTATTCATAACTTTGTCCTATTTTATATATCAGTGAAGACAAGGGAAATTACTATGAGTGAAGATTAACTTGGCTGGAGTTAGGATAAAGATTTGAAAGAGAGAGAAGACATCATCACAAAGTATTGATGTCAAAGAAAATTTATAATATTGATGCATTTAGTTTAAAAGTAGATAAGAGCAAAGGCAGTGTAGAGAGAGAGAACTATGTTCATTATTATTATAACTTATAGCCTCCATGTCATAACTATTTTGTTGTGTGTAGAGGGTTATTCAGCTGCTGTCATTCAACTTTTCCAGAAATATAGAGAGAAAGAGAGAGAGAGAGAGAGAGAGAGAGGGAGAGAGAGATGAGCTGCTATTCCTTACCCAAACACATTATTCAATTACATGGAAGCACAGGTATTTTTGGAATTCTCTGAGCAAAGAAAGAGAAGTTTGTATAAATGCAGATAAAAATGAAGGAATCTCTTACTGGTATGAACAGTCATTTGGCAGTGGAGTTCTCTTTTAGAGGACATTTTAGTGAACTGGCAAAACATGTTGTTTGATGTTGGTAGAGTACTACAGTTCTTCTGTGAAGCCAAAGCAATTACTGGGAGACCATATTCAAGTCAAGGAAGGAGTTTTTTTTTTCCATATTGCTGTCCTAGCTGCTGGAGAGAGGAAGTAGGACATTTTCTTGGACTGGAAGACTAATCAGTTATGAGGGCTTTATTTACTTGAATGCGATAATGAAATTTCCAGGAACGGTGTAGCCATTCCAATAAATCTGCACTAGGGGACTTTTCTCAGCAGCTGGCTTTGATAGTAGAAGATGGGACCAGGAGATGCAGAATTTGGAGACTTTTTCTCTCAGTTCCAGCATCTTGACATTGAGTATTAGGTTGTGCTTGATTAGCTGGTTACTTATGGGGGTCAGGTCAAGTTCAAGTTGCTATTTTATGACATCTGGTGTAGAGACAGATCTGTAGTTGACCACGTCACTTGTGCACAAGTGAAGTGGGAGAAGTAGATTCTTCTTGTATTTTGCTCTGTTCTGCCCTCTGTAGCATATATCAAAAGAAACATCTGGCCACTCAATGGTACTTTAACAGCTAGACTTCTTTCTCTTGGTGTATGCTCGATTCACAGTGGTCATTTTAGTTTGGCTGACCAGTCAGCTTATGCATTTGTTAATGGCAATGGGAAATCATTATATAATTTCAGTTCACAGGAATATTTTTTTTCGTGGATTGTCCAGTTTCATTACGAGTAATTATCCATAATACATGCATCTAAGAATGATACTTGCATCTGTACTTGAAGTATAAGAATATCTAAAATTGCACATTTAAGTCTTATAACAGGAAGTGATAATGTTAAAATGCAATGCTAAAGGACTCTCCAACTTTGCTGTCTTGATGTTCTGCATGTTCCTGTATACAATCTTATCATTTTTTTCCAATATATGCAAGTCCACATGGGCAAGACAAGATAGCCACAGCTAGGATATATTGACCTCTGTCTGTGGTTTTAAGTTAATAATATTTATGCCTTTCACAAATATTTTATCTGTATGCTGTGGCAAATTCTACACTCTCCATATAATTCTGCAACTTAATAATTTTTACAATGTTATTAGACAGATACTTGTTCTAATAAAATGAAAATAAACCAAGTCAGTCTCTATAGTCTTAAACTTGAAATCATGATTATAGGCTTACTGTGTAGAGCTCTAAATCATGAAACATCAGATCTTAAAATGTTTCAGTATTTCATGTCAATATCTGTGGAATAGACCTTCTTTCCATGTCAAGCAGAGTACCTCTCTAGCCCTCTTTAAGAGGACTCTGGATGACTAGATGGGAAACAGAAAATATCAGGGAAAACAGGTGCTGACTTTCAGGGAGCATGGGATAAATTATTGGCTAGGCTTATAAGGGCCTCTGGGCCAATAGCCTAGTATCATCCTATGAACCTATAATCAGTAAGTAGTAGAAACAGAATATTATAATATTGTTCCATGTAATGACTCACATCAAGTGCCCTGATCTATAGGTATATCCCTTTCTTGGTTTCATTACTTTTCTCTACCTCTCTTAAATGTGTCAACTTTGAGAAAATATATTAGATTATAGTCAGTAAGCAGTGGTAAATATTGCAGCTGCTTGTATGCTGAGGTATGCATAAGCAGACTATACAGATGCATAACTGTATTCTGTGCACCGTGTTTAGTATACATGCATTGGGTATTGTGATTTCTATACACGTATCATACATACATGTGCACATTGTATTGGTGGTGTACTTGGTGATGCACTGCTACAGGCATTTCATACCTCAGCTGTGCTATATTGTATGCAACATAGGATCACAGGATCATAGGGAGTTACTAGGCTAATGGCCCTAAGGCCCTTACAAGCCTAGTCAAATTCTACCCTTATGTCTAAGATCAGCACCTATTGGCACTGTCCAAGAGGGACACAGGTGGATCCACCAGGATGAATTTACAGTTACGCAATACAGCAGAGAACAGCTAATTATTACAGTATGCATAACAATCACTGTTCCCTGGTGATTGGTGTTCTACCATTGTCCGTAAATACAAATCTGTAAGAAATGGAATTTATTAGGCATACCACTGGATAGTAACGGCCCCATTGGCAAGAAACTGGCAGCATCACTATTTGGGGGGAGAATGACATGGCTGTAGTCTTAAGGTTGCCTCCATCATGGGGAATGCTTTGCAAGTATGTTTGCTCCTACTATGAGAAGTTTGTTTTTAACTGAAGTACTAATTTGCTGCTCATCTGCCATATCTGCTTAGCAGAATATCAGCATGGAGGGGGAATGTCAGCACTAACAATCACAAAATCATCTAACTGTGTGTTGGTGCTGTTGTCTTATGACAAAAATATATTTGTGAATTACACAAAGCTGGTTGGGAATTTGCATGTGGACTCTGTACATGGCATACTATGTCAACACAATGGGTAAAACTGTATACTTATTGTGTACCTTTTCTTCTGAGAATCACATAGGACTATGGAATACCTTTCTTTGGTGTGCTATATGACATGACTTACAACGTTTACGAATAGCACTCTCTTTTTACTTTAGAAACTGGATAACAACAGCATTTCCCTTAGCCTGCTACCTTTGTAAGTTGCACCAGTACTTCAAAAATGTCTCTGATTTGCAGCCATTGCATATGATTATTTTTGCTTTGTCCCTGTGTCTAGAAATGCACTGTTGTTCCTGCTATATTACGTTAGTTTGTTGAGAATAGGTATGACAGAATGGAAAGCATAATGTTTACATTGCATTTACTTTATACTGTTTTAGCATTCTAGGGCTATAGCTAGGGATCAGGAACATTTTCCTTGTGGATTGTAGTGTTTAGCATTCCTTTGCAGTTGTACAAACATAGGTTTAGTATATGTATGGAAATGGGTGCTTGGAGGATGCAAAAGATCTCATCTCATGCAAAAGTGTCCCCGGGATTCATGAAGCTTGCACCAGGCACAGGCGTAGTGTAGGTGGTATAATGCCAAATATGGCTGCCGAGCGATTCAGGTAGGATCCAATTCCATGTGCACTACCAGCGTACGGCAGATCAGCTCAGCTCTAGGCTCATGTATGCTAATCACCCCATGCACAGTACTGCAGCATGCAAATGAAGGTACATAGCGATTCATGAAGTGGTGCAGGCATAGTGTAAGTATACATAAATGTAAACCAAAAAAAAACGGTTTACATTTTTCCAAACAGAACATCGGAGCCATGAAAGAAGACCAAACGTATGTATTACAAAGTTAACATATACCAACAGCTAAATATACAGCCAATGGCATAAAAAAACATGCACAACACATAAAAAATAACATTTAATGTCATGGCCACACTAACGCAAAATACAACCACAGGGCATGTGTGTGCAAACGGGAACACAAGGAAAATATATACAGATGTCATAAAATTGCAATGTAACACAAATCATGATTTCACCATAATAGTCAATGGTATGCATGCTACACCACAACCAAGCTGCAAAGGTTGCTAAGGGTCTCTGACAGTGTTCAGCACGGTAACTATGAATTAGTAGTCAATGCCATGCAAATGAGGCAAGTAATACTGAATCACAAATGTCCCGCCGGCCTAAGGATGTACCATACGGTGCAGCGCTACAACACCGAGGAATGGTCTGGAGGTATACATGACATCAGCAGTGGGGTGTGCCACTGTAGCTGTAAGCACAATGGCGCAATGCAAATCTGGGTTGCCCGTTGCTAAGCAAAGCCGCAGGATAGGGGTGTGGATGTAGGTATTGCTTTGCTTAGCTGAGAGCACACATGGTGCCCGAAAGCGCATGTGTACATGGATGACAACATGCCCGAAACCCGGTAAGCAGCCGCACGCGCCGCATGCCACAGCTCAAACAGGAAGTTTACGGGAAGACAATAAGGAAATGCCGCAGTAGGGTAATTGGAGTACGACTGAGTAATTAACACCTATTAACTCACAGTGGGCCACTGACGGCAGCTAACAAGGCTGCTAGTAGCAACCTGCAGAACAGGATAGGGGAGGTGTCGGATTGCAAAGAAAAGAAAACTGTCACCGCACAGCAAAGCAAACCTGCAGTAGATCGGCTATAGAACACATTTCACAACACAATCCTGGTTTAGGAAAGTACAAAACAAGAAAGCAGGCTGCTGGATCCATGCCCAACAATGGGAGGGGAATCATTAAGAAATGTGAAGGCAAAGACAAGAGGTGATCCACGGCAGCTAAATGTAATTCAACACCAAAGGCACCACAATAGCCGTACCTGTGGTAAAACACATAAGATACCCTGCAGCTCTGATTGTACATACACAACCTATGACATCATCAGTGTTCAAAGCACAATAGTAGAAAGTGTGAAGGCACCTCACACACACTTGTGTATTCCCAAACACTGCACCATTGGTGTAAACAGACAGGGAACTTTTACAATGTACTTGTTGGGAGCTGCCATAGCTGTGATTCATCAGCATGTGTTGGAGACTGAAGGTGGTGTGGAGGATGATGCTGACAACCACCTCAGGCCCCGGAGGAGGAGAAGAGGGTTCAGACCAAGGGTAACCTACCAGGGGCTACATGATCTGGAAATAGTAGAGTGTTACAGGGTGGACAGAGACATCATACAGCAAATTGTTGAGCTATGCCGGCCACGCCTCAGATCCAGAAACAACAGAGGGAAACCCATCCCAGTGGACACAAAGGTATGTGTAAGCTTGAGAATACTAGCCACAGGTACCTTTCAAAGGCCAACTGGAGATATCATGGGGATCTCACAGGCATCAGCATCCAGGGTACTCCCCCAGTTTCTGGATGCCATGTTACCACATGCCAATGAGCATATATACTTCCCCCAAACTCAGGAGGAGTTGGCCAGCAATATGCGCCACTTCCACCATGTGGCAGACTACCCAGAGGTACTGGGTGCAATAGACTGCACGCACATACATATCAAGTCATCACCTGATGAGCCTGGTAGGCGCTACATAAATGGCAAGGGATACCACTCCATCAACTGCCAGGTTGTGTGCAATGCCCAGGACATTATCACGGATGTGTGTGCTGGCAGCCCTGAAAGCTACCGTGACTCCCACATCTGACATGCCTCACATCTGTATCAGGTATTTGTCAGGGGGGACATCCAATATGG
The DNA here is from genome assembly GCF_019279795.1 of Protopterus annectens. Lineage (NCBI taxonomy): Eukaryota > Metazoa > Chordata > Ceratodontiformes > Protopteridae > Protopterus > Protopterus annectens. The sequence continues at coordinate 991,478,900 of NC_056731.1, forward strand.
CCACTTTGTGGGGATGCTGGCTATGCATTGGAGCCGTGGATGACGACTTCCATCAGAAATGCACACACACCCATGCAAGAATGTCATAATGAGGCACACACACAAACCAGAATCATCATAGAGCATGTGTTTGGGATGCTGAAATCACGGTTCCATTGCTTGGATATATCTGGTGGAGCCTTGCAGTACTCTCCAGGCACGTGTGCCCACATCTTCATGGTATGTGCCATGCTACATAATATGATCCTGCGGAAACAGCTGCAGCAGGGACATAATGGTGAAGGCCCTCACAGCCCACCGCAATTGCCAAGCGCATCACAGGCACAGAGGGATTCAGACCATGAACACCCTGTGCCAGCTCCAGTAGGCAGATGGAGGCATGCTCAATATGCCCATGCCTTGGCAAAGAGGGAATGTATAGCACATACACTGACAGTGTAGGCCCCGATGGACACTTCTCCACCTGCACACATAGTAAAATGGATGGCATACACGACCACCTGTAAACTGTTATTAATAAGTGGTGTACTGTGTGAATCCTACATAGGCAGCCCTCAACTACTGAACACACAATAGCTACTGGAACAAGGTAAGTCAACACCTGAACAGTAAACGAAGCTAACAACATGTGTTGATATTGTATGTATAGGTTCCTAGGTACATCAGTAGGTACATGCCTGATTGCCAGAGGCCATTCATCAGCCTAGGCAAAATGTGTCTGCTGTCGCCACCCCATCGATTAACTAACTGTCCCTCTGTGGAGCAGAGCCAATTGCGGGATCCCTGGGTGTAACCACTGCTCCCCACCCACTCTGCAAGAATTCCCTGGTGTGTTAATGAGGGGCTCCATATAATGTAATCAGGGATGTAGTTCCAAAGCATGGGGAGTACCCATGACAGGTATCCGTCACCCCAGCATTCTCCAGTTATGGTTGTGGCAAGGTGTAGCACATTACAGTGTGTGGCTCACTGTGACATGAATTCCCATAGTTGGAGCACATCCATTAACATCACTTGGACATACCATTAATAGGTATCATCCATATGTAAACTAACTGAGTTACACATTTGTTTGTAGTATGGAGGAACAGCCGTGGTACAGTCCACATACAGAACACCATAACACTTGTACATATCCCAGATGCCCAAGTGGTAAAGCCACTGACTGTGTCGTGCATGTTCCCGGTTCCACGACCTGCAAGGGCTGTTACATAATTCTGATGCCATGAATAATGGATGTTAGATGCAGGTCATTAGAGCACGTTTAAGCACATGTTAGTGGGTCTATGTGCCGGCAAGTGACGGTAAGCATCGTTTAAACATGACTATATGGATATGTGCAAAACAGGTCTAAGCTTTGCTGAATATCGAGCAGATCACAGTCAAAGATGGCCAGAACAGCTGAAATCTGTGTTATTCACCCTTGTACTAATAGTGCCTGCTCTGAGAGGTAAAACGATCACTGCCATGAGTAGAAAATGCAACCATGTACACAATCACCTACCACTAAGCTACCAGAGATGTACCAACGGCAGGTGTGTATTGTGACAGGTTAAAACACAAAAGGGCAGAGTTCAGGAAATAGTATACACCGCCATGTACCCAACGAAAGGTGTGTTCACTCTCTCTCTCTATCATATATATATATAATATAGAGATAGAAAGAGTAATAGAGAGATATATGTCGATATATACAGATATACATATATCTGCAAATATATAGATAGGTTAACAACATGTACACAACCATGGAGGTACAAATAAATAGGATACTACAAAATACCAAATGCTTTACATACCGACACGTGTAATCATGAGGCTTAAAGACCAAAACACCACAGTACCGGAACACTAGAACCGTGAGTACTATTATCACGATGTTAAGGGACATTTAGTTATTGCTGCTGGTGCTGCAGTCCAGGTAGGTACTGTGTTTAAGTGTGTTTCTGATTGCTGTAGTGTGTGTAAGTGTGTGTTCTAAGTGCAGTGCGTGTTTCCGTGGGACTGTAATGTGTGTGTGTGTGTGTGTGTGTGTGTGTGTGTGTGTGTGTGTGTGTGTGTGTGTGTGTGTGTGTGTTTGCTTCATGTGTCTGTTCATGCTAACTCGGAGGTAGATAATTACAGTAGGTGTGGTCATAGCCGGCCTTAGGCATAGGGTTACCACCTGTCCCACTTTGAGAGGGACAGTCCCTCTTTGGGCAGTTGTGTCCTGACAAAAAATATTAGAAAGGGCAAATGTCCTGAGACTGTAGGACATAATTATGTCCCATATTTTATGTAATAGTTGCATAAAATAGTTATCTCTGTATCTAAAATACCTAAATGTTACAAGAAACATAATAAGCAACTAAACTGCTACAAGAATAAGGTTTTATTTAGGAAAATAAGTTAAGTTCTATCCTCTGTACTGACTGTGGGTATGTGCTGGCCTCTAAAATCCGATGTGTGTCCTGCAAATGTCCCACTATGGCCATTTGAAAAGGTGGCAACCCAAGCCAAATAGGTTCAGTCACCCACACAACTCCAATGAGTGCAAATATCTGTGACAGAAATACATGAGACAGCTTTCATGTAGCAACATTTCATTACATATCGGTGCATTTCTGGAGGGATTGAAGGATCAACATCACCTGCATGCTATATAGGAACCAATTAACAATGGCTTAATGAATAAGCCTGCAATAACCATAGTATTAGTTTACTAAATGATAGGTCTTCAATTAGGGAAGGAGCCCTCACACACATATGGAATATGTATAAATGCAGTCATCACAAACCTTTATCTGCTATGTACACCCACCTACATCTCCCCCACACCTAAAACAATAATAACATCACAAACATCCACTCACTCAATGACATCTGCAGAAGCCTTAACATACCTTGTGAGAGACACACTGTAATGGCACTATGTGAAATCATTGCTGTTGAACAATGGAACAGACGCCAGTGTTACAGGTTTTGTTTGCAATAGTCTCATATCGAATGGTTGAGATAACAGCTACACTCACATGTAGAACTACATCCTCTAGCCATCACACATAATCCACGGGGGACATGAAGTCAAAATATCTGTGTCTCTACATATAGCAGTTGCAATTCATCACAAACAACACATCCAGGCCATCTTCCTTGAAGGTAGGGCAAAAGGACAACGCCCGAGTGGAGTATTCAATTAGACCCCACTCTTGCCGTGTAATTCGCTAATGGAGTAGCTGCACAGCTGATGTGCATGTAATCATCTACTCCAGAACACCAATTGGTGGCAGGATACCACATGTTACTGGTATCTACATATAAAAGGATGGCTTGCCATACATTCAGACCATATGCGTATACCATAAAACTGTTGAAACAGGAAAGGAGTAAGACAGATATTTTCGTAAACTCGGACCACTAAGAAGGTATGTACAACACTCAGTATGTTAGTGTATGTAGTGCCTATTCTGTATTAATGAAAGTGAACGCAATGCATACAGTGGGAAAAGGTATTATGTAGTGAGGTCATGTTGAGCATAGTAACACTTGTAGAAATTGTGTGTACTGCTGTGGGCCACAAGGTAAACACCTCATACACCACAAGGGATGCTACATAAGGGCTTTAAACACAACAATTCCACTCCAACCGCTGTCAGTGGCAGGGTTTGGCCAACAAGTACATGCCATAAGACGGGATAGTATATGTTGATATATTGTAACAGTAGGCATATGTATGGGCGTATAACTGAGAATAACATGTCTAAGGTGGTCCTGCTGTGCAATTATGCTTTGCATTATGGGATATTGTTGCAAAAATGTGAAATGTACAGTATTGTAGGTAGATATGTCAAAAATATTACATAGCATTACTGTTATATTATGCAAACATCAGGTATGTCTATTGGCATGTACAATACACAATAACAGGATACATATGGCTTGTAGTCACCAGACAGTGTAACAGCATGATAGCTAATTGAAATGGAAGAGCTACTCAATTATCCATGCACAAAGGACATGTAATAGCTTCATAGGTTCATAGTTAGGTACTATGCTGTCTGGCCAAGTCCATTCGTAAGCCCAACTACAGTGTTTTCACTTGTGGCACCTCCCTAGGTTAGTGTCCTGTGCCTGTGAACAGCAGAGCCATTTGTTTCCTGCACCTGTGTACAGTAGAGCCACTGCAGTGATCCCTGGCATTCATGTCTGTCTCCATCCACCCATCGAGGTATATCTTGAAGAGTGCTAGTGAGGGTCCCTGCCTGATGTACATAGGAATCATGTTCCAAAGCATGGTGAGTGTCTGGTTAAGGAATGTATCCCTCCAGCACGTCCTAGTTATCGTTGCATTTGGGTACATATCCCAGAGCATGTTGCTCTCAGTGGCTTTTGCTTATGTTGCTTATGTGGAGCATATCCATCAATATTGTTTTGGACATGGGCCTTGTATGTTCAGCAGAGATCACCTCTGAGTATGCAAATGAGTACAGTTGGGGTTTCCGTAGATGGGCTACATACTTCATCCTTCAGAGATCAGTAATCCTCTTGGTGTGTTAATGTTGTGGTATTTAAAGCCGTTGCTGTTGTCTCATAAGATTCACCCCAAATGGGGTGTTGTATCCTTGAATGTGTTTAATAAGTCAGGAGTAGAGAGGTACAATAGCTGCCTTTGTTCTGGCTACAAACCCATTACAGATTAGAGTGGCCACATAGAAGGAAATCCATGCCACCTTGGCAATATGGTTATCAAAGGAGTGGGTGCTAACTACTTGTGTTCTAACATCCCTTATAATGTCTTATGTATGTAGGGGACTACCACCTATGTGAAAGTCAGTGGGTGATTGGTGTAATCCAAAGGGGATGTCTATGCCCCTTGTGGCATGCAGCTTGAGGCCATGTTATCGACACCAGGTATCCGTCACAGTGACACCCTTAGGGAGGGTGTCTGTATCAGCTGGTGAATCAATCTTGGCCACTAGTTTGCAGTCATCTGCAAACCTATTCAGGGTAAGTCCTTCTGTGCTAGCCTGTACCTCAGAGAAGCATATACTGAAAATGAGGGGCCCTATGACCGAGGACTGGGGTATGCCAATTATAACAGATTTACAGTAGGAACTAGGGTATGCTACCCTCACTGTGTGGGTCCTGTCCGTGAGCCACTTTACATAACATCTCGTGACGTAAAGGTTGATGTGCAGGTGGATGTGTATGTTGACAATACCAGAATGGGAAACGGTGTTGAAAGCCAATGAGAGGACAAGGTAGGCTGTGTGGACCTTCTTACCCTCATCTACTACCTTGGTAACTGTCTCAAAGGACTCTACCAGGTTTAGGAGTCATGGTCTGGCCCTAACAAATCCAAACTGGGTGGTATCAAACGTTTGGAGGCCACCAATGTCTCTGTGAATGACTTCCATGATGATGTGCTCCATAGCCTTGCAGAACAGTCTAGTCAGGCGTATAGGGCAATAGTTCCTCTGGTCCATTGTGGCACCAACTTTGTGGAGTGTGATAACTGTTGCTGTGCACTATTCAGGGAACACAATGCCTGATACAAGGCTATTAGTGAATTTGGTGCCCAAGTGGGGAGTCATTTCGTTCTGAGGTTTGTGTAAATCTCAGCCTGGGATGTTGGACGGTCACATGGAGTCTGTGTTCCAGGCTTTAGAGAGTGCAGCTTGGAACTGCATAGTTGTGACTGCAGGGACTCTGCATTGTTCTTGTATAGATTTGGGCCCTTTAGGGTTTGAGAGGGGTGTAAAGTTGGCACTGAACCTATCTGCTAGGATGTTGCCAATATCAGTTGGTTCTGTAATGTTTGTGCCTAACCACTTTATATCAGAGCAGATGTGGGTATCACCCTCGAGAGTAGTGACATACCTCCATAATGCTTTGTGGTAGTCCTTGGACAGAGTCACAGTAATGTTTACATAGCTAGCTTTGGAGGATGTGATAAGGGATCTCAGATTTCTACTGAGGCTGACCAGGGAGCTATCCCACCCATGGGATTGTACTCTACTTTGCAACAGTCTCCTCTTTCTGTTGTACATTATGTCCATGGCAGTGGACCCCCAGAGTGTCGTCCATTATCTGGTGGGTACCATCATGGCTATGTTTGGGATAGCATGATCCATGCAGTCGTGTAAGTGCTAAGGAAGTGCAGCTGTGTATGATTCAGCATTTGTAACTATATTGTCCATCTGCACGGGTGTCATGACGTTTACTACTGCTGTCATAAGAAGTCTGAAGTTGGCTTTGTAGAAATATTGTACTGTGTTTTCCATGAAGGGTGTGGTGCCGGGATGTGGATAACAAGGGTGATTAGCATACGTTCAGATCTGACCAACGAGGGGATAACACCAGGTGTGGAACACCAGTCACACATGTTGGTAATGTCCAGGTCTAGGATATTGTTGGCCCATTGTGCTAAGCAACCAGCCTGGAGGTGTGCACATCCTTGTGAAATATGGACACACTTCTGCCATGGGTGTTCTGGTCCTGGTTACATGACTGAAAGGTGTGGTCTGCATAATAGCCTGTTAGTGTAGGGGTGCTATCCGGAGCGTAGAAGCAGGTCCCACTCACTGCAGAGATATTGAAGTGGTCCATTACAGGAAGTGCCTCGGGTGAGCGTGTTTGAGATGAAGATGTCAAGCATTGAGTAACATTACCCTCAGGTTTTGCTTGCCTGTTCCTGTTATGGTGGTGAATATGTTATTTGAACCGTGTCTAAAACAGGCACTATAGGCGCAGCAAGTGCCTTAGATGTTATCCGTAATCCCAAGGCCGACAGGTGCAGGTCATCTGTGCCAAAGCATCGTGTTCTGTTGACCATGTCATTCAAAGCAGACAGATACTGGATACCCTTGGAATGACACCAAAAGCATAGCCAACTGTTGAAGTGAATAATTCAGTCGTTGTACTGCATTATCAGTCTGGACGAATGCAGAATGTTTCTCAGGGCTAGGGCGATACCTGCCTAGGCTACAAGATCGGAGAGCAATTGCATGTCTCTGTACATGTAGTCCAGGAAGTTACATCTCAGGGCATTCACACTAACATGGAGAATGACAGACATATTGTACCTGCTGAGGAGTTACCTGAGTGCATAGGTTATGTTGCGGATCCTGTTACCTGACAGCCAGATGAAAGTGACTATCACCTTGTGTAGCCTGCTGAGTGGGACAACAGTGTGACTGCCTACAGAGTCACCTATGACTAGTGTGTTGGGTATGTTATATCACCCTATTGGCTGTAGTTGAAGGGCACACGAGTCTGTGGGCTATAAGTAATTGGTGTTATGTTTGGTGATAGGGGCTGCCTGCGTTTCTGCTTCGGAGTCCTGTGTTGCCTACACAGATTAGTATTGAGAGGCTGCGCAAATGTTGTAGTCTTACTATGTGTGGCCTGTGGTGGTGGAGATCTAGTAAGACTATGTGATGAGTGTGGTGTGGTGCAAACGTTTAACATCCCCACATGATTGTTAGGTTCAGTCTGGGTTGGAGAGAGCATTACCTCCAGCATGGATACATATGTGCATCTCCCACAGGTTGTAGTGTTGTATGTTAGGAGGTGAGCATTGACTGTGTACATAAGACAATTGCTATATTGCCTCATGATGCCCATATTCATCATATAGACAGGCGATAACACTGGGAATTGACACTTAAACATGCCTGAATATTCAACTATTTCTCACTAGATATGTGAGGTAAGTGTGTACAACAGCTGTTTTACTCTAAGCAAGCTGGAAATGTAAGTACAAACAGTGTTTACCTGTAGGACATGAGTAGGATTGAGTGCTATAGTAATTAGTAGCTCATGAAGTGCTTACATGTTCTGAACAAGTGCTGAGCACGAATAAGCAATACAGATAGAGTGTTGGATAACATAACCTCACTGCCCCCCCAACAGGTACACAAACACATATCCATGAACACTACAGAGCCCCTGTAACCATAACTATGATGGTACAAGGTGCACTCAGGCTGCATGTGACCTGTCCAAATCCCTGGTTGTATCATACACATATGGCAAAGCAGGTTGCTCTACACATACACATCATGTAAAACATAGGTTCATGTCAGTCTGTGAAAACATTGAATGGTGCACCCCAACAGTTATCAAAACCCACAAAGTGGAGACACCACTCATAATGGGAGGCACTGCACTATTACCCTGCTGAGTATGGTCTGAAAGTCCATGAACCTTAATCAACGTATATGTTGTTAGCAGTACAGATGTAGATGACAGTATGGATGATTTCACACTGCATATCATACCTGTGACAGGTCATAGGACATCATCACCCATACTGTGATTCACCTACACTCAGTATACTAGATGTACCTTTGTATGTCACAAGAGTGTTCTGCCAGTGGCCTGTTGACAGAACCAACACTACAAAAGGTGTCTGAGTGACATGTGCATATCACACCATTGGCAGCTATGGTACAACAGGGTTAATGTTTTGTACTCCCCCCTCTTTGTAGCCCATACCACACAGACAAATGGGCGGCATCTGCATATGTAAGTATGTGAATGGCCATGACATAGCAGCAATAGCTGACTCAGTGTTGTGGACAACATACAGAATGGGCTTTGTGGGTGAGGTGTGTGACATATGTGCACAATCTGACAGCTGCATATTGTATTGCCACTGCTAGGTTAATGACCCTGTACCCATGAACTACCACCTAGGCAGCGGTCAGCATAATGGACACTGTGTGTAAGAAATGGTGCTGTGCAGTTTACCTCCCTGAGCTAGTGATGTCACCAGGCCAATTAGGTAGTCATAAGAGGTGACCCTAGTCATGACAGGGTGCCATCCATGAGCATGGAGATCATTGTACAGCCATACTCATTACTCAAATGACCAATATCGGATCACATATCACCTTTAAGGGGTATTGGCCATGCTTGGATGGGCGACACCAGCCTTCACAATCCTCATCTCCACTATGCAGCATGCTGTCTACCCTGCATAAAGACATGTCCAGCACTGTGATGTTGGACATGCTACACGTACATATCCTGATCTGAAATACATACGTCATAGACAGCCACTTTCCTAGTACAAGGATTGCCACATGATGGACAGATCTCTGTGCCATACACGTTACATACTCCTGCTATACTATGCAACCCTGTCCTGCAAAGCTGCACATTTCATCTCTGTCAGACATGGTGTGATGACCGCATGGTAGATGTATCATTAACTGCCTGGATCAGTTATGTGGCACTGATTTACCTGGTGGCGGGAACATGGCTGTCGGATACAGCTAGAAAACCTTACAGCCTATGCCCATACATGGCCCAGGGCATACACACTGCTACATGACCTTGGCCATACATGCTATAGTTGATAACCATCCCTGCAAATACCATCCGGGTAGCCATTGTCCCATGTGTATCACATGTGCAACACAGGCGATATGTGGCAGGATGATGAACCGCTGTACAGTGCCATATAGATGCATATGGCAAAACACATGCATGTAAAGGTTTCCATGTGCATGTCTACATTGTCACAGGTCATGTCCGTTAAGGCAGTGTATGTGTTGATATGTGACCTATACACAGCATCAAGGTCAACAGCATTAATGTGGACACATCCAGACATGTGCTGATAGATAAGAACACCAGTACAGGCAAACAGACATACCCACATCAAGACAGCATTCACATGGAGTATGAGTAATGTAATGAGGTGACACAAATATATGGTGATAATATCCAGTCCCCACCGGGTGTTACATGTGTGTGACACAAACATGTCAGTGGCGTCAGTGTCATGAAGATTTGCAAAGACAACTGTTCATATGTACTAAATGTAATACACATGTATGCGCAGCTGTATCTCTGTGCATCTCTGAGAAACTGTTACCTGTCTCCATCATTATGTCTTCCAGATATGCCTCGATCAAGACTGCCAGTATATAGCCGCTTGGAGGATGAGGCCCTCATACCTTACCTCCAGTATAACTATAAGTTATTGTTCAGCCACGTGCCACAGCATGCCCAGCAGCGTGATGGCCTGTGACAAGAGTTTCACAGGAGGGTTAATGATGTGGGTGGCCATAACTACACCTACCAGCAGGTGCACAGACACTGCACGGACCTGATCAGACATGCAAAATAGCGTGCAAATGCAGTCGCCAGGGAACAAGGTACAACAGGTGGTGGGCCACCAAGCCAGCCCCCACTCACACCTACCGAGGAGCTACTGGCCAGCCTGGGGATGCCATCATAACAGCATTCACAAACTCTAGTTGCCATCGCGGAGGTGGGTGTCTCCCAACCACCAAGCCTGGAGTTGCCTGGTAAGTCACTACTACACATATAACTATTATATCCCATTTAGTTGCATGTGTCACTGTACAATATGTAATGTAACATCATATGCAAGGTATGTTTACATACATGCCGCATACTATAGTATGCTACCGTGTGAATGCACACATGTGCATACTCCACAGTATATCCTATGGTACTGGTGAATGTGTTAACTTGCACATTGCACCCTTTAGCTGTCATACAGTCATGGATAATGATCATACTGCTGTGTCACCCCTATATAGGTACCTCTGGCATGCCGCAGAGACAGCAGGCCATTGCAGGTGAGACAGTTATCAGTATCAGGCATGTTAATGCACAGATCTTTTTGCCATGTGGCCAGTTAACACATATACACATAATGTATGGTCCATTCACGATATACAGGTCACATCTTTAATCAATCACACTGGCTACCCATGTGCAATACATACAAACTAAATGAAACACCGACATGAAACCACAGAAACTGTCATTGCCAGATGTGTGGACAGCTGTGCATACAACGGTGGAGGTGTTGTTCAATGTAGTAATATGTGCTATACATCAGAACAACACATGTGGGGTACACAAACAATACTACACAGTGAGCTGGAGTATGGGCAGCCCACAGGATTCACCATTGTAGAATATGCCCCTGCAATGAGTGCACACATTGTGATGTGCCATCTGACATGTCCATGACATGTAGTTGTCCGGCTGCAACATTGTCTCACTATCCCATAAAACATACCCTACATACCAAACATACAACCCTTTGCTGCATAACCCTGTGGACAGTGGAGTATCTGACATCTATGGGTGTATGTCATATGGGACAACACAGACATGTGAGATAGACGGCCATCACAAACATTTGGCCAACACATGTTCACACATGGCCATGGAGGATGGCCAGAGACATATAGCAACACACAGTAGATGTGATGTGTATGTGTGTACACCCTGTTTTACATTGTCTACACCTGGTCCAACTATAGCCTTTGTTGAATGGTTATATAGTAGATGTGGAACACTGGACATCCTAAAAGCCTGTGCACAGCTTGTGAAGGTGTCACTTAATTTGACCACATAAGATGTGTTGAACATCATGACTGTGTCACAGCATGACAGTAGTCACGTGTACAGCATCCACATACATACACAGACACCACATCAGGCCACAGATACCGTACAATTCCCTTGCTGCTGCTGGACATCACTGTCAGCCGTGCACCTCGTGTGTGTGGTACATAAATGTCATGTGGGACATGGTGTATTGAAAAGTCTGCCATTTGTGGACATTGTTGCCAAACAGCTAAGAAATGTTAGCAGTTGAGCAGGGGTGTCATCCGTATGTCTTTCGGTGACCTGTCACACATGACACATCATGGTTTAGTGTGTATACACCTCAGCGACGTGGGTCACAATCCACAGTATTTATGTATTTTGTATGCACACAGTCATGGCTATGCACTGTGTGTGTATTCCACACTGTATAGCAAGAGAGACACCTCATGATTCCATGCAATGGCACTGTATCTGTACTTCACACTGTATAGCAATATAGACGCCTCATAATACCCTTCAATGGTCATGCACATCTGCTAAAAGTGCATTCTATCTGTAGGGCATACAGACAGCACTGCAATGTGACACCATTACACCGCTGTACATGTGTCAGGACACCATTGTGTCAAACATGTATGCATGTCAATGCACATGTCAGCAAATTACATGTCATACTACATCTTAATGTCAAGGTCACATGCCTCACATCAGCCATGTATACTGTTAACCTCTGCTGGTCCACATGGTGTATCACAGGGATGCATGCCTACTACCATGATTATTTGAAATGCATGGCTTCTGCTATGACACATGCTTGCTGTTGTGTGCAACCCAGGGATGTATGATAACTACCACTATTAATGTCTGAGCTGCATGCCGTCTGCTGTATCACATGCATGTTGCATGCCTTCTGTCAAATCACATGCATGGTGTGTGTGTCTGTGTGTCTGTGTGCCTGTGTGTCTGTGTATCTGTGTGTGTGTGTGTGTGTGTGTGTGTGCATGTGTGTGTGTGTGTGTGTGTGTGTGTGTGTGTGTGTGTGTATGCATCTGTGTGTGTGTGTGTGTGTCTCTGTGTGTGTGTCTGTATATGTGTGTCTGTGCATCTCTGTGTCTGTGTGTGTGTGTCTGTGCGTCTGTGTGTCTGTGTGTGTGTGTCTGTGCGTCTGTGTGTCTGTGCATCTGTGTGTCTATGCATCTGTGTGTGTGTGTGTGTGTGTGTGTGTGTGTGTGTGTGTGTGTGTGTGTGTGTGTCTGTGTGTCTGTGTGTCTATGTGTGTGTGTGTGTGTGTGTGTGTGTGTGTGTGCACGTGTGTGCGTGTGTGCGTGTATGTGTGTGCGCATCTGTGTGTGTGTCTGTGTGTGTGTGTCTCTACTGTAATGTAGAGTCTTTGTTTGCCTTCACAGGTGATGTAGGTGTGTTACCCTCCTGCAGTCCATCTGATGTTAGTGTCCCCACAGACTCTAGCAGTGAGGATGAACATATGCTTGAGGTACAGGCAGGGTTTTTCAGGGGCTGAATCTGTGCCATTCGTTGCCATTCCACCTATATCCGCCTCTTCCCTGCACACAGTTTTCATGCCAACACATACCCCATCACCAGTGGCCATAGAGGAAGGACAGTTAGCATGTGTTAGCTTGGAACAGGAATGTGTGGTGGCTTCGGAAGGTTTATCTTCACACCATGGTGTCAGTCAAATGACTGCAGATGTGCCACACAGGCATGTGGCCAGTGCTGCTCGTAGGAGGACCTCGGGCCGACAAGCACCTGCAGGACAGAGCACAGCAGCTGGTGTCACCAGACACATGTTCAGACTGTAATGGTGGCACAGGAACATGCTGAATGGCAGAAAAGAGAAGGGCAGAGGCTTCAGAGGGCTGCTATCTGTTCTTTAAACAACAACATCCAGGCATTGGCAAATGCTCAACAGCAGATTGCTGAAGTTTTGGACAGATGATAGGGTGACATGGTTGGAATCCTTGACTGTGGCATGACAATCCATGAGCGTGAGCTTTCTGTGCTGAAACATCTGGAAGGAGTGAGGTGCAGGGCATGTGGATGTCGGCCAGCCACACCACCTGGTGCAGGTCTACATGAGCGAGCTACCTCACATGCCCACTCCCATAATGCCGATAGCAGCAGCAGTGCAGCTGGTGCTGTGCTGTCCACACCAGGACACAGCAGGCCACATAGATGTGGCCCTGCATGGTCCCAGTGGGGACATGGTGCCAGTGGACGTGTCATCGGACACTTCCCAATCTGTACCTCTGCCTGGTAGTGCCCGTGCAACCCCTGTCAGGCACAGGTCACGTGGCAGGACACAGTGAGCTGTAAATCCTGGTCTGTACAATCTGGAGCTGTCAATAATACCCCTGTGTAGGCTGGACACATGGTAGAACTGTGTGCACACATATATGCACACACCAGAAGCATCTATAGGGCACCACAACACTCACATGCATAACAACCACACATGTCCAATTAGATCACAGGCCCTAGCCCACACATATGATGTCATCCACTGGTGCAGCCTAGGCCCCTGGCAAATAGGGTCTATATTATATCATCGAACACTTAAAAAAGTGAATGCTGATTGATCGACCTAATTTAAGCGAAAGCTTACAGTCTCGAACTGTCAGACCAGCAATTTTTTCCCAGGGAAAAAAATTGCTGATCCAAAACACATACACACAACACAAGCACACCAAACAAACATAAATCCACACACATACACCTAAAATCTGATACCTAACCCTACACTAAACTATGCACACACCACTAACTACACACTTACCTTAACCCAAACCCTAACCCTAAGGTCTGTCACTATTGCACACTCACCTCACTCACTCCCTAACCCTAACACACTTAAATCCGCCCTAACCCTCATGTCCACTCAATCGCACACACACTTAACCCGAGCCCTTACCCTAACTCACCTAAATCACCCTAACACTCACATCCACACAATGACACACTTACCTGAATCTGACCGGTAACTTTCCACCATAACACTGAAAATACCGAAGCAACAGAAACGGACAACCAAATTCTTTCTCTAGGAAAAAATTTGAGTTTCTGCTGCTTCGATATTTTGCAGTTTCGTGAAAATAAGTTCAATCAATCAGCGTTCACTTTTTTAAGCGTTCGAGGATATAATATAGACCCGGCAAATATAATCACCCTGTGCATATGATGATGCCTGTGCCACATCCCTGTCATCCACACCATCGGTGCAGGGACATGCTCATATGGTCTGATGCACAGGGTGAACAGAATAGGGAGATAAGTGTATATTACAATTGTTGTGTACTGTTGACATGCAGCAAACATACCATGTAGTACAGGTTTAGAATGCATTGTTTTATGTTCACAGTATGTGTCTTGGTAACAACAGTAACAGCATGTTGGTAATGATGCCCTGCTTCCTTCCTTAAGGTCTAATTGCATGTGCCATTAAGTAACAGTGTTTGCAGTTAGAATGCATTGTTTTATGTTCACAGTATGTGTCTTGGTAACAACAGTAACAGCATGTTGGTAATGATGCCTGCTTCCCTCCTTAAGGTCTAATTGCATGTGCCATTAAGTACCAGTGTTTGCAGTTTCCCATGTGTAAATGTGGACTACTCACAGGCATGTATGGCAATACCAGCATGCTATACGTAGCCTCAACCTCACTGTTAGAAAGGCTGACATTCCAAAGATGTCTACACATCTACGGATCCAGGAGCATGTGAGCTGTGTACTAAGCTACAGTGGCTAGAGATGTGACATCCATACCAGGTGACATCACAGGTACAGTTACATGGTGCGTGGGGTTTATACAGCGGTCTAGCTGATGTCAAGGGTAGAGGCCAGTTGATAGCATGAGGCCTCACTGTGTAGCAGTAATACACATTCACATTACAGGATGAGAACACACAACTACACACACACACACACACACACACACACACACACACACACACACACAGGTATTCGCACACAAGTATTCAGACACAGTAACATGCCCACACTCATGGGGTCAACAACACTATAACACACACACTTGATAGTGTTGAGGTGAGGACCCCTGCCTATGTGGTAATCACCATTACAGTATTGTGCACCCACATGATGCGACATAGAGAATGAACATGTACAGGTAGTCAGTAATGCCTAAGACTGACGGCATCAACAGGTTAGTAGATTGCATCACCTGGAGGGGTTAGGGGTCCTGTCTGTTTACTATGGTAGCATACATCCTCACTCCATGCACCAGTCTGCCATACATACATACACACACACATACTGTGGAGTCCACAACTGAATTCATCTATGTCATGCACATACAGATAGCTAACATGTGTGTGATACACAAACCATCCCTGCCTATGTCTTGCTTTCT
Source organism: Protopterus annectens (assembly GCF_019279795.1). NCBI lineage: Eukaryota > Metazoa > Chordata > Ceratodontiformes > Protopteridae > Protopterus > Protopterus annectens. Next base: position 991,494,651 of record NC_056731.1, read on the forward strand.
ACACTGCAGTATGTACAGATCTCTACAACAGTGTACAGGGGTGTGTAACAATTGGGATGTATTCCCCACCATACATGGCATATATGGACACACAAGCAAACACACATGGCAGTACTGTGAATCAAACACCTGCTATCTTATGATACATCTGACAGACATGCAGCAGTATTGCCCGCATTACAATGTGTACCGACGCTACCTTCGGCAATTGTGCTGCTATATGCACACGGGAGAACTTAAGTGTTACAGATGTCAAGTGATTTACAGTCAGTGACACCCTGACCGATGTGTAGGTTGTATGTCTTCATCTTCAATTAACAGAAACATAGCTTAGTGTTTGCACATGTTATGACAGGACAGCTTGTGACACAACTGTGAGTTGTCTTCAGCAAACATCCATCTGCAAAGTTGGCCTACTACGTTATGTACACACATCCATCCATGCCTGATGTACATCTTACCGTACTGTCAGTGTTTCACCATATACAGGTGTCAATGATGGGGCTGCATTGCAACTGCATGTTGTAGTAAGACACAGATGAACTGCAAACATGAGCTACTGCACATGCATGGTAGCTGAATGCACACCACTACATGTACATGTGTGTAGGTCCTACATTCCTGTCATGTAGCCATGTTTGTATGCATTGCAATTGGTGGACATGTGTGATGACATACATGACACATGGACTGTTGTATGATATGATAGTTGTCATGGGTAACCAGTACAGAGGGAATGTTAACTCAGTCAACATTGCTATCACATCTTATGTACTGTTAGCATTCAACAGCCATGGACCTACCTTCCATGTGCATGCATGTAATTGCTGTAGCCACTTGTCTGTACGAAGGACAGCAAAAGCTATGCTATGTGCATATGCGTTGTGTGTGTGCGGGGCATGTAAATATCCATGGCAGGTACATGTATGTCATATCCAAACATGAGTGTGTTTACTGGTGTACAGCAACAGTTATCTGTTACAGCTGTATATGACCCAGGGCCCCTGTTATGTGTACAGCTGATCTGGTTATGAACAGTGGTATCATTGCATTGCATAACACATGATGGAACAGGAGAACATCGTTTTTTTCTGTATTATTTGAAATTTATTGTTGCTATTTTCATTGTGCTTTTCAACTATTTTACTTGTTGTGGAATTAAAAGGTTATTTATTTGGAACTGACGTCATTGGTGTTTTGGACGTGGTAATACAACATGATGGAACCCTGTCAGTACATCGGTAGTCTGCACAGTTGCTGTAGAGCTAGGTCCAGTCCACTGGTCATGAGTAACATGGTGTTGTACTAATGTATGGATGTGTGTTGCTGGTCCAAGGACATGGTGATGTCTGTGGGCTACATCCTAGAATGCGGCATTTGACACTGTGTTCTGCACCTTACACATCTGTGATGGCTTTTGAGAGTGCACTGGTCAGTACATGTGAATGGCCTTCATGTATGTGGGGACGCTACCACCTGGAGCGGTCCATAATGGTGTTATGGCCCACATGTCTGTATCTGAGGTATACGATGGTTGTGCTATTGTGCACAACTGAGCCTTATGCCAGGTGTTCCTCACTGCACAGATGTCAGTGTTCCCCATTGTTGGATCTAGATTGGCAGCTGTGATTACGAACGCTACACATCTAGCACTGTTTAGCATACACATACAATGCAGTTGTCCTCTAGGTGTCAGGGTGTTTACCTAGTCTCAGGACATTCATTTATGAATGGTATTATATGTGCAAAGTAGCCACTCCTGGCAGGAAATCACCACGGGTGGTATTAGTGTGCCATGTTTAGAATGGTACAGCTAAGGTGATGGACAGCAGCAGATGTTGTGTAGAAGATGGGTGTCAGATATATGTAATGCAGCATTCATGCTAACAATGATGACTATCGACACACTGTGCCTTTCCGTGTTTAGAATCAGAGCGCATACAAGACAGCCCTTTGCTACTAAGTGTGTGAGCGTGCCCAGTACAACGTGTAGATGGACACATAGTGCATTCCAAATGGACATGTGCTACTAAGTGTGTGAGCATTCCCAGTGACACCTTGTGTTGATTATGTGGCTCTATGTGTATGGGCATGACCATTGTAATCCTGTATAGCGATAGTGGTCATCCAGGCAACAGATGTCCATACCCCACTTCAGGATGGATTCCTACATTGAACACACTGGTTCACAGGTATGTACACCATAACTACCAGCATCCATGTCAATGTCCACATTCCTAGAAGGTCATATTAACTGTCTTGAAAGGTGTAGTGTCTGTGGCGCATCTCATATCTATGTAGTGTTGTAATAGAGGTCCGTAGATAGGCAGTTGTCCTGCTCACACCACTGGCGTGTGTTTGTCTCTGTCTGCCTTGGGACAGTAATATGCTTTTAGACTGCTCACACTCCATACAATCCCTATTGGCATTTGTTCCCTTGTTGATGATGTCACCTACCTAGAAATGTGCCTCTGGGAGTGGTGTGATACAGTAATCTCGGTAGCCCGTTTGGTAACTGCATAATGCTGTAGTGTGATAAGGTAGTTAGGTCTATGTTCTAATCCCAACCCTGCCAAGTATGTGTGTGTTTACAGCTGCCTGGGGGTAGAGTAATGCTTTTAGACTGCTCACTCTCGATACAATCCCTATTGGCATCTTTTTCCATTGCTGATGATGTCACCCACCTAGAACTATGCCTCTTGGAGTGCTGTGATCTAGTAATCTCGGCAGCGCGTTCTGTAACTCTGTAATGCTGTAGTGTGATAAGGTAGTTAGGGCGATGTTCTAATCTCAGCCTTGCCAAGTGTGTGTGTGTTTCTAGCTGCCTGGGGACAGAGTAATGCTTTTAGACTGCTCACTCTCCATACAATCCCTATCGGCATCTTTTCCATTGCTGATGATGTCATCTACCTAGAAGTATGGCTCTGGGAGTGCTGTGATCCAGTAATCATGATAGCGCATTCTGTAACTCTGTAATGCTGTAGTGTGATAAGGTAGTTAAGTCTATGTTCTATTTCCAGCCCTGCCAAATGTGTGTGTGTGTTTCCAACTGCCTGGGGACAGAGTAATGTTTTTAGACTGCTCACTCTCCATACAATCCCTACCGGCATCTTTTCCATTGTTGATGATGTCACCCACCTAGATGTATGCCTCTGGGAATGCTTTAATCTAGAATTCTCAGTAGTGTGTTCTGTAACTGCGTAATACTGCAGTGTGATAAGGTAGTTAGGTCTATGTTCTAACCCCAGCCTTGTCAAGTGTGTATTTGTGTTTCCAGCTGCCTCGGGACAGAGCAATGCTTTTAGACTGCTCACTCTCCATACAATCCCTATCGGTGTCTTTGCTATTGCTGATGATGTAACCCACCTAGAAATATGCCTCTGGGAGTGCTGTGATCCAGTAATCTTTGTATCAAATTCTGCAACAACATATTGCTGTAGTGTGATAGAATAGACAGGTAGGTGTTCTATTCCAAAGCATGACAGGTGTGTGTGTGTTTGGCAGGCATATCCTATGTGTTAGTATCTGTGAGTTGCTAGCTCCAGGATATGGTGGGTGTGTTTTGTTGTTTTCCTATATAGTGTCCACAAATGTCATAATCACCCAAGAGACTGGGTTGGCAAGACATACACATACATTCGCCAATAGGTCTGGTGAGTAAATGTCAGCAGCCCTACTCTTACCCTTAATACAGTCTGACCCATGAGACGCAATGAAACACACTTGCCTTGATAGTAACACCACTACATAATGCAGGTGGCACATGTGGTTTCCTTCATGCTTAAAGCTTTGGTGTCATGTGGTCCACTGTTGTGTTATAAATTTTATATCTAAGTATGTATGTGTATATCTATATATATATATATATATATATATATATATAGATATGTATGTGTGTGTGTGTGTGTATGCATGTATGTATGTATATATATATATATATATAATATATATATATATATATATATATATATACATATCTATATATATATATATATATATATATATATATATATATATATATATATATATATATATATATATATATATATATATATATATATAGATATACATATGTGGACATTAACACACATAAATCTACATGATGGAATAAATGTCCTATACTATTGAATGTCTGTGCTGGATGATCTGTACGTGATCACCTCAGATGTATGTATATCTGCCATGGCTTAGTGGTAAAGTACATCGTCTGTGGTGTGCAGTGTCCCGGGTTCTAGTTGTGTAGAGACCGGTTATTTTGTTGCTGGGAAGAACAAGGGACATCAAATACGGTGATAGTAAGGCACCTTTAACCAGTTGTGTGTGGATCTGAGTGACAGCAAGCAGTGGTTATTATTTTGGAGGATCAGTATGGGTCATATAACTATGCATTAGAAGACAATACTCTGCAAATGAGGTTGAAAATTGTGAATCCCGTTTATCCCCAGGGTGTGATGCAGATCCCAAGAGTGTATGTGTATAGATAGCTGGGTGCAGGACTCGAATATAGGTAAAAGCATAGGGGGTGGTTGTTAGGCATACTGTACGTACCTTGGAGCCCTGTGCCACAGGATTGCTCCTGCCTTAGCACGCCTAAGCTAGGAGTGTGTCTATACCTGCCTAGTGAAATTGGGAGGGACAACAGCAGTAGTGGAGTAGTCAAGGTGAACAAGCTGCACAAGCAGGTGATAATTAGCACAATCAGCAGATTACATGCCCAGCCCGGCCCAGAACACTACGGTAAAGTGACCAAGCACCATACACACAGGTTTCTTCCACACTCTACACCACCAGTGTATACATGCGGGGACATTTCTCGACACAATCTAACCAAATGAGAAGGGCTGCAGCAGGCAACATAGACCAACATGTGCAGGAGGCTGAGGGTGGTGAGGATGTGAATGCTGCCAAACAACCCTTAGTGAGGAGACAGAAGACTTTACAGACACAGAGTAACCTACCAGGGCTACATGAGCTGGAGATAGTGGAGCGCTATGGGGTGGACAGAGATCTCCTACAGCAGCTTGTTGAGCTGTGCCGGCCACACCTGACACATTGAACAGGCTGAGGGAATTCCATCCCAGTGGATACCAAGGTATGTGTAGGCCTAGGTATACTAGGCACAGGTACCTCCCAAAGCACAACTGGGGATATCATGGGGATCTCACAGGCATCTGCATCCAGAGTATTGCACCAGTTCCTAGATGCCATGTCACCACAAGCCAGTGAGCACTACGTGTCTTCAACATACGTGAGGTGTTGACCAGCAATATGCTTCTCTTCCACCAAATGGTAGATTACCCTGGGGTACTGGGTGATATAGCCTGCACACAAATACGCATCAAAGCACCACCCAGTGAGCGGGGTAGGGCCTACATTAACCGCAGGGGCA